>NC_136493.1:59365103-59662603 GCF_053919585.1 Euprymna scolopes | reverse complement strand
TAACATATATAATCTTATTTCAAAATACTTTTATTATTTATTTATAAAATCTAAATCAATATATTTCTGTATATATATATATATATATATATATATATATATATATATATATATATAATTCTATGATTTAACATCTCCATAAAGGTACCGAAATCACAAGCTAATGGAATTTTCTCTTAGCCCTTAAAATGAAAGAAAATCTTCTCATAAATATGAAATGAAAGACACATTTTTGCTTAATTCCAAGACTTAACAGCATAAAGATCCCTTCGGGATTTAAAGACAGAAATCTGCACCACGCAATGAATAACTGAATTAATGCTAAATGGATGTAATGTAGATGACTGGAGATATTAATTTTCAGGATAAAATGAATAATTCCCAAATAGGGTGAGACAAAATTTTAAAAAGCATAAATAATTAAACCGCATATTTGTGAAGGGGTTAAAATTAATTAGAAACGATTATATTTAAAATGAAAAATACACATAAGTAAATTATTGCCCAAATAATTATGAAGCTATTATCTGCTTTTCAGGTACAGAAAATAACGATATATAGTCATTCATCTACTTGAACGTTGTATACTATTACAAAATAAATCTGGAATAATGTTATTGATAGTGTTCTCGCTGACATCCTTAATAATGAAATAGGTATTATCAGAAAAAGTAGAAATGCTGTAATAATTAGCAGAAATAAAAAAATTGTTAAATATTATCAAGCGGGACTATATGATATGCGTGGCAACTTGTTCATCAGCTGAAATGACTGATTTAATTAGGCTGTATATACTATACAATCTTACTGAAAATATACAAATAGAATCTACCAGCTTTTATACTTATAACTGTTTACTAGTAGTTAAAAAGGATTACACTAAATCTGATAAAATAAAAACACATTTTTTATGAAAGAAATATAAAAGAATTAGTAAAAAATTAGAACATTAAATTAGTTAACTTTCCTGATGTAACCCTAGAGTTTCACAAAGGAACCTATGAATCTTATAATAATAGAGGGTGAACCCTCTGCGTTTCTCACATTCGATCATCAAGCACCTCTCCAAATCTATCAGTCGCAGAAGTAACAAGAATGTTTTAACTAAAGCATTGTGTGATAATTATGAGACCTTTTATAGCAAAAGCATTAAAATTGGCGGTTCTAAAGAGCTCAACTGCACTATATCAAACCGACATCATGTACAAGCAACCAAAAAATTAATGTAAAAAGAAACATCGACTAAACGATTAAGCGTAATCCTGGAAAAATCTATGAGGCTAATTATGTTACAATATTCTTTACGATATTTTTAATAGACATACTATTAAATTAAACTATAGCTTCCGAAATAATTTAGAAACAATATAATACATCACAATATGCTATTTATAAGATACTGAATGTAACCAACATAAACACTAACACATGTAGGTGTACAAATAAATCTGAATGCCCTCTTCTACAAATATTATCACGAATTTACTACGAACAATCAAACGAAAATTGTTTACTGGAAAATTAAAAAAAAATCAAAAGTAAGAATTGGCAATTTTAATATCTTCTATTTTTCTCTTCCTAAATGAAAAGTTTTTCTTACAAATTGTAATAATAAGGATACGCTCCTAACATTGTATGTAATTTGTATGTGGTATCTGTTGTATCCACTATACGATATTTTTGTCTAGAAGAGAATTTCTGTAATTAGAATATTATATATGGAGATTATTATTGTTTTGTTTATTAAAGATTTTCAGGTTTTATTCAACTATTTATTAAATAGTTTTTCATGTATACAATTTTCCATGGATATGACTGATTTATAGTATCATCTGTCGTCAGCATATATAAACTTTACTGAGGATCAAACTCACAGCAGCGCGATAGGGAGCGTTGTGCTTATACTACCAGCCCACGGTACCTTATCAAATTTTCTACACGATTTTTTTATTCATTTATTTATTATTTTATTCGCGAGGCTGTGGTATTTCTTTTTGTTCCCTGGGCGGCTTAGAGAGATTTTACCTTCACTTTGTGTGTATTAGGTTATGACTAAAATATAAACAAAGGGTGGGTAACTTCGCTTAAAAAGAGCTCAGAGGGCGTAAATAAATAACACAAAATCGCTTATAAAAGAATAAATCAACAATCTTGCATTTAAAGGCGATAACAATCGTGTATAAAATTTGGTAATGTACTGTGGTCTAGTGGTAAAACACCATACTACTTATCGAGCTGTTACGAGTTCGATCTTTATTACTGTTGTTGCTGACGAAAGGTACCTAGAAACATATATGTCTATAGATAACTTTTATATCCGTAACAGGTATTTGAATAAAATCCGTAACAGGTATTTGAATAAAAACATTCTAATGTTTAATAAATAACACACACATATATATACATATATATATATATATATATATATATATATATATACATGCACACACGTATATATATGTATATATATATATTATATATATATATATATATATATATATATATATATATATATGTATACCAACAAAAGTATCCGTCGTTGAGTGGGTTCAAAAACAGCCTACAGAAAATGAAATCTGATTTATGAAAGTATGATGGGTTATGAAAAGGAAGGGTTGTCAAGAGATAGCTTCGAATTTGGGAGTATCAAAACCAAAGCAAAATATGAGGAAAGTAAGAATAAAATAGATACACCCCATAATTTATTATAACATACCTGTTCACACTGAAACACTTACCACAATATTCTGTGGTCTATATTAAAGAAAACCTTGTTAAACTTTGTGACATATTTCCATTCTATTGAGGTCAGGCGCGAACGAACACCCCATAATTTTATCATACCATATTTCTTCAAAATGAAGCATAATTATCAAAGTATACTCACGCAGATAGATATGAAAAGCCGTTATTAAATGTTGTGCCTATTTCCATTCTATGGAAGACAAGTGGGAACGCAGACCCCACAATTTTATTATACCATCCCTATTTAAGTTAAAACATACTTATAAAAGTATTATTATGTACATCTATATAAAAAAAAAACTTGTAAACGTTTTTTTTAATTTAAATTTTTTTTTATTTCCATACTTTTTGGACCAGGCACGAACGCAGACCACACAATTTTTATGAACCACTGTTCTGTCAGATCAAACATACCCAGTCCTGTGTCTCGATACATCTTCTATCATTATAAGCAATCAGTTTTTTTAAAATATTAAACCATATAGGAGCCTATTCGTGACCAGACACACACACACACCCACAAATATTCAGCTTTATATTATAGAAGATATATATATATATATATATATATATATATATATAACAATAGCCCTGTCTTTGCAGTGGCATTCCTATAAATATATGTTAATAACAATCAGATATGCTTAATAACATATCCATTTTTATCAGACAAAAGGGCATTGTTCTGCAAATGTTTCTATTTTATAGTCTATTCAGTCTTGTCCGTTTCAATTTTAAATTCCATTCAAACTTTCCCTCTTAAAAGCCATCGCACAATTCAATGGTGAGAGATATCATATAATCTCTTATCTGATGTCTTCCCCTATTCTTCTGAATTATCAATTCTTTACGCTTATGCAAAATGCATGAATAAAATAATATATAGAAAAATAGATAAATCCACCCGAGAAGGTCCATATGTAATGCAATTATTTCATAAAAAAACAACGCATCTTAATGTTTAAAAGGAATATCAGAGTCGCTTAATTCCTGTTCTATTGTCGGCGATCTATCAGTGCATTTACTTCAGAGTTACTAAAATCTAAATACTAATTTTTCTATGGAATGCTTTTTTTTTCTCAAATAATTGAACCTGGTGTTTCTTAAGTCTAATAGTTTTTTTCTTATATATTAAACCTATCAACTTGTTTCACAAAAATGTTCAATCTGGTACACCGAATAAAACTACACAAAATTCCAAGTCCAATTAAAAGCAACTAAATACCTGGATATAATTTTCAATTTGCAGACGCGGACGAAATATGTTTAACTGTATTTTAATTGCCTGCTTCTAAATATGTATTCATGCTTTTTAATATTTAGATGACGGCTGACAATTTGAATTTGTGTACTGTACAAACTATTAATATCGTTTTCAGTGTAATTCTCGCAACGTGTCAGCCGTTGTAACTTTCAGGTGTATCTTGATTAACTTAAGTTCTTTTTTCTGGCAAACAGGAATGAGCGAGCAGAGATTAAACATTTTTTCGTAGTTTTAGTATATTACGCAATGAAAATTAAACCAACAATATCTAATAAAGTCTCAACTAGAAATTAATTTATATAAGTACTTTATACCCTACGCCTTAGATACTTGGGTAAATCCCGTACAGAATCTGAAATTCAAGAAGAATATTGGAGCTCGAAAATATAAATAGAAAGTCTGAGGTTTCGTTATTAAAAAACCTTATGTAAATACAACTAAAGATAGAAAGATTAAAACGATGGAAAGTGAAATATCAGTAAACATCAGAGTTACTTAGGAATGGATCAACACATTAACTACGATACGATAGACTTGAAATTAAAAAAAGAAGACATATTTTGTGCGAACTTAAAACCCGTAAAACATGGCAATTTTTTTTCAAAGAATATGATTAAATCGCAAGGATATTTAGTTGTGTAAATATAATTCGAATTGTGTGAAAAAAAACAATGAATACAATTTGATCATATCAGGATATTAATTAAGTAGTGTACTCACAGGTAGTAAAAAAGATTAATCCTAAGTAAATGGCATAGAAGAGCAAGAACTTCGTAACAAATCACAATTACAACTTGAATTTTAAACGAAAGATTTATCCGCTTTTTGTTAATCTACAGGGACTTTAATTAAATTAGAATCCTACAACGATTGAGGTTTGTTTTCAATTTATTTATTGAAAACAATTAAAACAAAGGTAATTAAAAAACAAAGTAAATATTAACTGAAATTGTAAAACAAAGAATTTTGTTATAAACCGCATGTATAGCGTCTTTTGCGAGTAAATAAGAGCAAAATAAAGGAGTGTTGAAGAATTGTCAATTTATTTAACTAAGTGAATGTGATAAAACAAAGGCGGATTAAAAGGCATCGATAAGGAATGGCGAAATTCAATTAACAAAACCAAAAAAGGATGAGTATAAATAGAAAAATAGGTAGCAAGAGGAATTAAATGTTTAACCTGATTGAAACAAGAAAGGATGATGGCGCCTATGATCGGGCGAACATTACACTATTAATCGCCGAGATTTCTTAAGTTAAGAATGTTTGTAATCATATTGACGTGTTTCAGGCTAAGACAGTTTGCTATGTATCAGACCCAAAGCACAAGCCAATACCCATATTTGGTATAGAGCATATATAAAAAATGTAATTATTTCATAGGGAGCAATATCCATAAATATAAAAGAGAAAATGTGTGTATGTTTGTATGTATATATGTGTGTTTGTATGTCGCAAAAACTTCCGCACGGGTCACGGATTTTCGCCAGATCGGAATTATTTTAAACTTCCAACCTTCGCCCGACAAATATCGAAACATTGGTCAAAAACGTTAATTTCTTCACACTAAAATCAGCAGTTTTCTACAGGGGGGGGAGGGCAAAAACCACCCTCTTATGACGAATTCGGTTCTACGCATGCGCAAATGACGTCGGAACCTGATTTAGTTAAAAGATAAAAAAACGACCTCTCGGCGCCGTCTTAGCTCAGTTGTTTAGAGGTCGGTGTCATTATCTAAAGATTGTGGGTTCGAATCCTGGTGTAAGATGTCTTCTTTTTTTTTCGATTTTTAGAGGTTTTATATTGAAAAAGGATTATTTAAGCCAGTGTTTTTTTGTTTTTATTTTTCAGATTTTTTAACGAAGTTTAAACGTTCGTTTTTCTGTTTCGCGTTTTCTTTTTTGGTTTTCCCCAATTTTACATTTAACATCGTTCGTTTGCATTACGTTAGTTTTATATATATATATATATATATATATATATATATATATATATATATATATATATATATATATATATATATATATATATATAATGTTGATATTATAAATATTGTAAGATGAATAAAATTAATTTTACGCGGTTGATATAGGGGTGCTGAAAAATAAATAGAGAATTATTTATAACACTATTAGCCGGTCACTGGCGTGTGACGGGCTTTACGTGTTACACTAAATGTCTTAGAAACGGTCCCATGATGATGTGACGATGGGGCAGTCATTAGGCCTTGAATACCAAGAGGAAAATCATACCTAAGCTGTTGGATATGGCTGTGTGGCTCCGTCTTTTCCCAGGAAACGTCTTGACCTTTGGTGGCATTTGGGTTGGAGGTTTCCTTTTCCTCAAGCCAACTTCATTATTAAGAATGAAGAAATTTATGGCAGACACACACAAAAGAAAAACACGTGACACAATTGCAAATACATTATGTAATCTTAACTATTTATTTTACAAAAATATGTATTACAATACAATACACAATATACATACCCTACAAAATTAAACTAACTAACCTAACTATTTATGAGAGGAGGGGGTCCATTCGTTTAAGGAAAAATGGAATTCCTTTGACTGCCTTTCTTTAAAAAAAAAAAGGCATTATTTTCCCTGGCTTTTTTTCGTAAAAGCATATTACTGACTTTTTTTTTCGTAAGGGAATTTTATAATATGTATTAAACGTAATGTGCCGCAGTTTATAGAGTTTTCGAAGAAAACTATTGTATTTTATGGAACAAGGGACGCTCAAGGAAATTACTTGGAAGAGTTTTTTTTTGTTTAAATTGATGTCGGTAAAATAATTAAAAATAAATTAAATATATTATCTCTATAAATTAACTTTAAATAATAATCTTAAATAGAACACTTAAAACATTTCTCTCGATTTACACGGTAACTATCATGCTGTAATTTAGTAAAACCAATGTATTATAATGTAATGTAATGCAATAATGTATCATGCAAAAGAGGTTACCCCTTGAGCATATATTTTGCAATCATCATAATATATATAGAAATAAATGAAATAAAGATTATGCAAGTAAGTTTTCAGTATGAAAATTTATTATGATGTAATAAGTATTTTGTATATATTAATCAAATTGTAAACAATAATACAAACAAACAGACAAAAATACAAATGAATGTATAGTTTAAGATAGGTACTTAAAATACAAACAAATTTAAATTTTCTTTATGGCTGGGGATAAGTAATAATATAATCTAGCATAGGACACCCACTTTCAATATTATTTCGTCATAAAAATACGTTATTTAAATTGCGTATACAGGGGAGTTATTTATTTAATTTTCATGTAAAAGGTAAACACTACTAAAAAAATTAAATGCTTAATATTATATATATATATACATATATATAAGAGCAAATTGTTAATAGAACATGATAAAAACACTTTGAAAAAGAGTTAAAACATATTTAATCTGAAAAGGAAACACTTAATAAGTGGATAGTCCTTAGTCCGTGATGTTTTAAAGTGAAATCACCTTTTTCTACACCATATTCCCTCTGCTTCACTTTTTGTTATCAAGTAAGATCTTTGACTTACTTGCAGTTTCATCAAATACTTTGTGTGCAAAATCCGATCCCGCATTTTGGTAATTCTTCCCCTCTGATTAGAAGGAAAGCATTTCTTCGAAAATCCGCGGATTAAGGACTATCTACTCATTAGATGGTTCCTTTTCAGATTAAACATGTTTTAACTCTTTTTCAAAGTGTCTTTAACATGTTTTATTAACTATTTGCTGTAATTATGAGCTCTATCTACTATTTGGTTTTATCGAGCTTTTACATCTGGTTGAGATTACTTTATAAATATTAATTCTTTAATATTTATAATATACTTTAGTTGTACCATCTTGGATCATTTTTGTAAATTTAATTGTAATTTTTATTTTATTTTACCATTTTATACATATATATATATATATATATATATATATATATATATATATATATATATATAAAACTGTGTCAATCGCCTTATTGCAGATTAATAATATATCAATATTTCCTTAAATATACGTCACAATAAATGAAAATTGTTCCATCGAAAGACTGACTTACGTTTAGTTATTTCTCAAAACTTTATCCAAATCCATGCCATATTCACGAAGGTATGTCATTTTCTTTATTATTAAAGAAATTTTACTGTCCATCTCTTTACTGAATATCTTACAATGCCAAAAAATCAGGCGAATAAAGGTTATCGAAAAGTAACGGAAAGTTTCTGGACTCGCAGAAGGATTTTCTATCAAACAATATGCCACGGAGCTGGAATGGGATCCAAAAACCATTGACGGCATTCTTGAATAACCCGAACACCAAATCCAGAAAAATAAGGGCATCAGGAGAAACCTTTTAGATCGGTATATTCGGAAAATTTATAGGGAAGTCAACCAAAACACAAACAGCACAAGTGGTTTCGATTTTGCAAAAGCTGGAATCGCTCCAAGATCCAAGCATGCCCGATACAATGTCTTGAATGAGATTGCAAGGAACATCAGATCTCTTCCAATGCAATAAACAAGATAGGTAAAAACGAATGGCTTAGACACAGAAGTATATGAACATGTATTCCCAACAGGTCCTACTAAGAGATGAGGCCCATGCTACTTTTGACGGTCCGGATAGATGGCCCGAATTTGTGAACCCGGACAGAACTCGTACCCGTTACAGAGTTCATCGTCAACAAGGAGCTGAATGCATCATGTTTTAACCGGGAATTATTGGGGATAGGTTGGTTGGACTATTCTGAGCGCCCGAGGGTGTGAAGCTTACCAGCAATGCTTAGACGGCCTTTTTTGCATAATGATTTGTTTACATGGCTAGATTACTTACCATTGTCACGTCGATTTCAGATGATTTTTATGCATGACAATTCTGCTTGGTGCATTCTTCATTGAATCTATTGAATTCGTTGGAGAAATTCTAATTACCTGACCATCGTGTTCTCTTGACCATAACCCCATTGAATATCTTTGTCAATATTAAACAGAGGAATTTTGTAGGGAAGAGAGCAATTTGCTTCAAAGGATGCCTTGTGGAAGAACATAGTTGATGTTGCTACAGCCATATCTCCTTTTAAGTTCAAAGAATTGATCTCCTCGGGGAACAAAAGGCTGTTTTATGTTATTTAAAACAATGGTGGATATATCGACAAATAATTAATTTATATGAGACCTATACTTAGGATTTTTTTGTTTATATTTCTATGACCGAAAAAAATAATAAAAATAAAGTTCGCAATATAAGACATTGTATTTTTCCCTAAAGTAACATTGACAGTGGAAATTCTTCGATGTAGTATAAAATGTCAAACTTCGTAAAATATTGCATGGATTTGTATATTTTTTTTGAAATAACTAACCTTAAAAGAGTCGTTTGATGATATAATTTTCATTTTATTGTGACATATATTTATGTGAGAGCAAATAAAAAATTTAGCGAAATAGTGATATTTTACTAATCTGCAGTAAAGTGATTGACACAGTATATATATATATATATATATATATATATATTTATATGTGCGTGTACTGGTATATATGTGTACTTGAATATATATATATATATAATATATATATATATATATATATATATATATATATAAACTCAAGATTGTAGATAATCAGTTTTACTCTAATTACTTTTAATATTCTTTTTTACATTACCTTAATATAACTTCTAATGCATTTCTGTTTACGCAGATTTAATAAAAATTGCATCTCAAATACTCAATCATGTAGAAAAAAAACAAGTATATCTATTCTCTTTTGATTGCATCTAATGCTTATTAAAAAGATAACGTTTATACTTTAAATCAATACTTTACGGTTCCTCTTTTCTATTTGTATGCCAATTGTTCATATATAGCAATTAAACTAATTATGTCATATTCTAAAAAATCTATTCTGAAAATAAGAGACCGCAATTTAACCTGTTTTAATTGTAGTAAGTGCATGTAGCTACTCTAAAGTTCATAGATTCCTAACTCTCTATATTATAAGTATTCCAATTCTTTCATTGCTAACATAGTCTATAATGTGTATTTTATCCAACCCAATCTACTCACACTTATAAAGATGGAAACATCTACTTAATTGAAAGTAATAGATAACCACCCATCCACATTGCAACCTTTGAACATTAGGTAGTATGATAATCAATTAAAGTGTCCAAGTAGTTTAGTAGTTTAGCCCTTATCGATTTAACAACTCGTTTACTATATATTATATTCTTAGTTTACTGAATATAAAAAAGTGTTATAGCACCCTCTAAAAGATTGGATATATGGTTTATTTTAATTCTTTTAAAGATTTATATTTGTATTTCGATTCATTGTAACGTGTTCGGAATATAATCTAATCGTATTATCTTTTTAGAGAAAATAGGCAAGTATTTTCTATTAAAAGACTTATTTACAAGAAAAAATGTACCCCATTTTTTACCTAGAGAGAGTGTTAATCACTTAAATGATCCTAATAGATTTTCTTAAAATTTGCTGTTCTATTTAAATCTCCCCACAAAAAAAGATTTTTTCGTCTTTACGTTTTGATATAGATTTACCTCACATCACATGTTAACCTTACTTTCTCTATGCATTTGAAATGTTTAAAACCCCTTTTTACAATGAAATATTTTTCTAAGTTCCTGATATATTAATGGCATATGGGTGAAGGTTTTGGAAACAATTCAAGCTGTTGAAATTACTTTCAATATAGTACATTCGCATGAAAAACTGCTTTCCTACATACACTATTCCAAATCAATTTATCATTAAGTATCCCTAAAATATGGCAATCAACTTAACCACACGCTAAAACAACTCACCTCATTTACTAATAATGGCATAGCTTATTTAATTAATATCTTTATTTGTAGCCTGTGTAAAAATAGTCAGTTTATTATAATATTACAAATGATAATAAGAGCTGCTTTCGGACGATAATGCTGAAGTGAAATATACAGTTTACCACAAATCGGCATTTATTTTCAATTAATAATTTTTCATATATAATTTTTATGAACACGTGATTTTATTAAAAAAAAAACAAAAACAAAAACATGCTTAATCTATAAGGATTTAGGTTAAAGGGGAATTTATTGCAGGTGTGTCGTATGTGCGATGGACATACCTTATCGTAGAGGCGCCTGATATCGTTTTGTCATTAATATACGTTTAAGAATTCTATTGTTCGTAAGTCTCATTTTAAATAGATTTGTAATAAAAATGTCTACAATAACATTAAAATCCGAATAGATGATAATATATCCATTCATTTGATATTAATTATGATATGTGTTCTAATGGCTGATATATGTTGCCTCAAATACATTAGCATAACTAAAGATCTATATGTAAATTTATTTACATTCCTTTGTTTTTTGAATGATGGAATACCATTTCACTTTTTAAGATTTTGATTGATATCTTTGTACAAATACACACATACAA
Source organism: Euprymna scolopes (assembly GCF_053919585.1). Classification (NCBI taxonomy): domain Eukaryota; kingdom Metazoa; phylum Mollusca; class Cephalopoda; order Sepiida; family Sepiolidae; genus Euprymna; species Euprymna scolopes. The sequence goes on along the minus strand of NC_136493.1, from coordinate 59,651,122 downwards.
AAATAAATTTGATATGAAATATTTTACGAAGGTATTATTGCAATGTGAACGATCGTTTTAACTGATTCCTATAAGATTATGTGAAAGCAAATAAAAAATGTTTCCAAAACATTGACGACCATGGTATTAATAGCGACCATAATGATGTTAATAATGCAATGATGTTCCCATAACAAATATACTGTCTACTGTATATTTGGCATGTAATATATAACTTTATGCGTATGTTTAAGCTTGTAAAATTGCATTATAAATATGAACAAGAGTAATGCGCTGTATCATTGTATATACCAACTAACAAAATTAGGCGACCTGGATCGAATCGCTTAATGGGGTTGAATTCTGCCTGATAATTATGAGTTAATACTGATTTTGTCACTAATGATAAACTAAAACTATTAATACTACACGCAGATTACCTGGCGTTGGTTGTGTTGCTTTTGCATACTGATGATATTGTGCACATTTCCATCCAAAACAATGCCGATTAAATGTTCCTATAAATGTTGCATTCGCATTTGGTTGCAACAGTTTTACTCTCACAAATAGGAGTGTTTTTACATAGATAGTACTCTGGTAAAAGTAGAATGGACAGGATAGATCATGAGGTGTGAACTGGAATAAACATGTTTATATATTTTTAGTCTTAGGAAATTAAAATGAACGCAAATACTCGTGTTTTGCTATATAAAATAGATGGTAACAAATGTATATGTTTCAACACTGTAGAAAATATTAAAATCCACGGAGAAATTACTGCAAATTAATTTTCTGATTTAAATCTGACAGGGGATAGAAAGGAACATGACAACTTTATAATTTAACTTGCACATTTGTCAATAAGAAAGATGTATTTGGTCGAGTACTGCATGATTATTTTTATAAATGTTCACTTTAATCAGAAAACGGCAACAAATTTTTTCTGGGTGCGGGATTGAGATTTTGTCGGAGAGAAAGAGCTTTAATCTCAAATGATGTAAAATACTGGTGTTTTCAGAAATAAAATATGATAACAAATGCATAGTAAAAACAATTAACACATTAAAAGCAAGTCGAAATTTCTTCAATTCATTTTTTCCATTTCAGATTTAAAGTTGGAGGCGAATAGAAACCAATTTTTTTATGGGAAGTGGTGGATTTTTTTAAAACTATTCTCTACTAACATATAACAATTTAATATACAAAAGTACGGAAAAATTGATTTCTACACTCTCGTCATTAAACATCCCCTCCTTGCCATTTAATACATGGCTTTTACATTTTTATCCATGTGTTCACTATAGCAACATCACTATTAGTACAAAACAGAGAAAAATTTAAATAACACTACAAAAAATACATCATTAATTATTTTCATTATGATAAAATGCATTTTAAGAGTGCATGAGCCACGAGAGAAGAAAATTCCATTCATCCTTCTTGTATATTTAATGTCATGTTTATTGTATATTTAATGTCATGTTTCATTAAAAAATTAAATACAATAATAATAATAATAATAATAATAATAATAATAATAATAATAATAATAATAATAATAATAATAATAAAAAACAATATAGGGGCAACAATAAAGTAAAATGATTCGGATTAATTTTATTTTTAAGAACCATAACCATATGATTTTCGTATTTTTAAAACTTCTTCATACACCAGTGGAGACCACAATGAATGGCTTTCCGATCATTGGCGGTAAACGTGCTTCAAGTACCTTTTTATTTGCATCAAATAAATAATACTCGACAATACTATGCGTTCAAGTTTAATTTCGTAATTGCATAACTTAATTCAGCTTTTAAATATGCATAGTTTGCTACTATATATCACACATGTCATCCCTTCTCTGACTAATTTTAGGATAGTGTGGTCATATTCAATAAAAAGAGTAGTTGTATCATTTTAACAAGACGTGATTGCTTGGTGGAGTGTACTTGTAATCCACACTCAAGAGTTGCATTCTCCGTTTCTTTGTTTTATTTTCTAATCTCAGGGTAATCCTTTATTACATCTACACCAACTCTACTTTTATGCGTACGACCTGAAGGTATCTACTTTACGTAGCTATCCACGTCTTTGCTATTAATCGCTCCTGATGTAACAAAGTGGCGCTTCATCAATGGAATGTTACACTCATCGTCCGAATGTTCATGTTCATGTCGAGAATTCTGTATATGACGTTGTTGTTTCTGCAAATTTCTAGTTTGGAACATTTACTTATATGTTCGCTTTACCTTTAGTAAACACGACAAGAGGTATTTTGTGTCTTTACGGGAAGCGACTTATCCACGCCTATAATCCACGTACGGATAATCAAATCAGTGGTTCGTCATCAGGATAAGATTAGTAATACATATTTGTCCATTAATATGTATTCGTTTTGTTCTGTATCGAGGCCTTATGATTTTTACTCGCATAATTCGTTTCTAAAAAATTTCAAATTCGGAATTATTATAGCAGACATGAATAAAAGTGTAATATATTTGCAGCAAAGGTCAAGGTCATGAAATAAAATTGGACAATAATTGTATCAATAAAATATATAACATTGCTAATATATATATATATATATATATATATATATATATATATATATATATATATATAATACAGAGCTGAATGTCTGTGTGTGCGTGTCTGGTCAAGAATAGGCTCCTACATGGTTGACTATTTAAAAATAACTGATTACAGATAATGATATAAGATGTATCGAGGATTAGGAATTGGTGTGTTTGATCTGGCAGAACGGTGGTTCATAAAAGTTGTGGGGTTTGCGTTCGCGCCTAGCACCCAAAGTATGGAAATTAGAAATGAAAAAAAACGTTTACAAGTGTTTTTGATATAGATTTACATAAGTATATTTTGATAAATATGTTTTGACTTAAGTAGGGATGGTATAATAAAAGTGTGGGGTCTGCGTTCGCGCCTGTACTCCATGGAAATATGGCACATTCTTAAACAAAGATTTTCATATCTATTTGCGTAAGTATACTTTGATAATTATGTTTCAGTTTGTAGAAATATGGTGTAATAAAATTATTGGGTGTTCGTTCGCGCTTGCCCTCCATAGAATGCAAATATGCCACAAAGTTTAACAATGTTTTTTTTAAAAGAGGTGAGGGTCCACAATAACACCTTAACTTTAATCTTAACTCACGTTAGCTTTTATTTATTTTTTTGAGTTGAATCATACTGTGTCGAATAAATTCAGTTCATAAATTCACGTTCTTATTAAAGTGAAAGCCAAAAAAAAAAAGTGAGAACTTTAGACAATTCTCGAGACAAATTTTGCATAACTCTGATGTTTTTCTTCTCCACTTGCACGTGGCACTCTTTCGAAAATAGATAAATAGAAAATAATAAAAAAGAACGTTACTTGTTATCGTGTCTTAAGGAGAAAAATACTGCTCACGTGATTATGTGTCTTTTCAAAAACATTTACATAACTTTTTATTTTTATTTATGTATCAGTTTGAGCTTTTTTGTCAGTGTACTAGAAGGCATCCAGTTGATTACCACCCTTTCTGCGTGTTCTTTACATTACAATAGTACACCCCTTAATCCGACGGCGCAATGCTACATCGTTCAATACTTTAAAACTAAAACGAAGCTGTTCTGCTTGAAAAGGGCGCATTTCCTTCTAATTCATATTACTATCGATTATTTGGTTTAAAAAACTAAAGTAATTACGTATTTACTTTTTTTTAATATCCCATTTTGCTGTTTCGGATTATTTTACTAAAGTAAGTAAAGCTTCATTATTTTTCAAAACTGTTTATGTTTCTTTGTTTTTCGATATTTCGTCGATATTATTTTGTAAGAGTGTTTAACAGAAAAGCCAACAAACGACTACCCGAAAAAATAAATATACAAGAAATAAATGTTACCATAGTCAATAAAAGTTCAATTCATATATTTTTTGTTTTGAAATAGTTTTTAATGCTCTTTATTTGAAATAATTTCAGCGAACCGACATTAAAACGAAATTTGAGGCGATAACTACTTAAATGATTGTTATATAAACTACACATGCCATAATCGAATATTCCTCAAGCACAAAATAACGGAAAACATTAAAATATGTTTATAAATATTCCTTACGTTGACGGAACTCTATTAAATTGTTAACGCATAATGCTCAGCTATTATTCAAATTGAAAACGGGGCTCTCAATTTAAAAGTCGCTACCATTTTTATTTTTTTAAAACCGGTTCGTGAATTAAAAAATAAACATTTTCTTTTTGTACAAACTATTTAAAAATACAAACCAATGAACTTTTCTACAATGAAAGTAACTTTTATTGACTATGGTAACATTTATTTCTTGTATATTTATATTATTATACATATAATATTTTCTCTTTGTAAGGAAACATCATTTTGTTGATAACTCTTGGCTACGAATGGAGACAAAGTTGATATAAAAATATATTTACGCGAAAATTATATTTACTTTCATCATATTTTATTTAGAGTAAAACCATTGAGTATGAAAGCCTATCTCTTTACAAACCCCTCCTTTTCATAACCTATCATACTTTCATCAATCACAGTCCATTTTCTGTAGGGTGTTTTTGAACCCAGTCAACGACGGGTACTTCTGCTGGTATGTATGTATATACATATATATATACATATATATATATATACATATATATACATATATATACATATATACATATATATATACATATATATATATATATATATATAATTAACAAGGTTAGAAGCTCCAACTGTCGTTTGGGCGATCGAGTTTCGATTCTGGCTTGAGGTAGTTTCTTGTCCCACCGCACCGATGAGCTGTAAAACAACGAAGCACGAAGCAGTACTGTATGTGGCTGACTATAATGTTTCCTATCTTGGGTTGAGCACATTGGGTAGTGATATACAAACTTCCATTAGCATGCTCTATGTGTAAACATATTGAGCTTAGGTATTTCGATAATATCAAACCATTAATTGACTGACCGTATAGCAGAAGCCGTATAGCGCAACGGTTAGAAGCTCCGACTGTCGTTTGGGCGCCCGGGTTTCGATCCAGGTTTGAGGTAGTTGCTTATTTAGCTGCACTGATGAGATGTATGTGGATGACTATATATATATATATATATATATATATATATATATATATAATTACACACATATAATATTAATGCCACACACACACATATATGTGTGTATATATATGTATGTATGTGTGTGTATTAATATATATATTAATACACACACACACACACACACATATATATATATATATATATATATATATATATATATATATATATATAAGAGAGAGATGTGGATACCCTCATATATATTTAGAAACACAATTTACATGATCACTACACAGATCATCCCAATGCATCTTTCACTTTTGCTACTAATAACTAATGCCCACACGAGGTGACTTCAAGTACTTTTCTTTGAAAATTTCCTGCCCTTGAATTGAGAGCAGAGAACAATTAAATTACAAAATATAGAAATTTTAATAACTAACTGACTGATACATTTTCCATAAATATATATATGTTTATCTGTATATAAATAAAAGTATATAGTGCTCTATTTATTGGCCACTAATAATAATCCTGTTATATTCATTGTTAAAATTTATTTCATTTTGTATGATCTGTCGCTAAAACAAATATTTGGTTTAGTTTCTAGTCTGTTTATTCCTAGAATTTTTAGCGAGCGATCCCTTGGAATTCACCCTACTTTAGACCATACATTGTATATTGATTATACATTACATATACATACATCACATTTGTCTTCCTTGCATAGAAACCCAACTAATAAAATTGAAAACACAAAATAAAAAATCTATTTTCAACATCCATGGTATAACATTGCACAACAGAGGAAAGCATTCTAAACTTCTCAGTGTATTGAAAAACACTTATAAAATTAACAGATTATATTTTATGATCTAACGCTTGTTTCTCAAAGGTCTTAGATTTTATAACGCCATTTACCTTTGTATGTAAAAAATACCGAGGGCACTTACAAAGCTTTAAAATGTTCTGATGCTCCATCAAAAATATTGAACACTAAAACCGTTAATATCCATTGCAACAACTTTAATACACATAACACAGACTAACACGATAAATACTTTCCTTATAAAATCCATAAACAGTCAGTCCTACAGAGAAACATTTTTCCGTACAACTTTTACATTAAAAACTGCTCTCTCCGCAAAATTGGCATTTCTCTCCTACGTCGAAACGTATTGAAACTATAATTCCCCGCTAATTAACACGTTATATAAACATTAGACTCGCTTCTTATGTTTTAAGCAACCCAAGTCGCATAGCCCGATCAAAGTACTACTCATCTTATACTGCATTTTCTCAGGGTCATTTTTCATATTTATTAAATTGTATTTTTTGTTTTAAAATTTCTACATTTTTTACAAAAATCTATATTAAAAAATTAACGTGTTCAAAAGATTTGCCTGCTATGACTAATTGCTACTAGTCAAGTAATAACGTGATAGTCCACGAGATTTGAGCAATTCTTGTCCTCTGATTCAGTGCCACCTGCTAACTATCGTAAAGGTATACTATAACATATTAAAAGTTCAATTCCGAAAAAGAAAAATTATGTTCCCAACTTCTTTACTAACTCAGTGATTGAACTGTAAAGAAAAATATGATGAAATATTCGAATATAGAGATCGAGTGTTAGTTCAAGGAAGTCATCCTTTTATTTATGAGAAGTTTGCAATAAAATAAAAGACACTCATACATCTATAATATAAAGCTAAATGTCTGTGTGTGTCTGGTCACGAATAGGCTCCTATATGGTTGACTATTATAGAATACTGATCACATATAATGATAGAAGATGTATCGAGACACCGGAATGGGTATGTTTAAGCTGGCATAATGATGATTCATTAAAATTGTGGGGTCTGCGTACGCGCTTGGTACAAAAAATATGGAAATTAAAAAAAAGTGTTTTTATATAAATGTACATAAGAATAGTTTGATAAGTATGTTTTAACTTAAATAGAGATGTTATAATAAAATTGTGGGGCCTGAGTTCGCGTCTGGCCACTATAGAATGGAAATATATCAAAAGGTTTAACAAGTTTTTTTAATATAGATCCACAGAATATTGTGATATGTGTTTCAGTGTGAACAGATATGGTATAATAAATTATGGGTTTTATATATTAAATTTTTACTTTCATCATATTTTGCCTTGGTTTTGATATCCGCAAATTTGACACTATCTCTTTTCAACCCTTTCTTTTCATAACCTATCATACTTTCATAAACCAGAGTCCATTTTCTGTAGGCTGTCTTTGAACCCAGTCAACGACGGATACTTTTGCTACTAACTATATATATATATATATATATATATATATATATATATAAATATATATATATATATATATATATATATATATATATATATATATATATGAGAATATGTGTGAGGTAATTCCTAACACATCTACTCAACGAAATTCTGATCTACAGGGACGATATTTGGTATGTTGAGTATCCAGTCATGTGAAAAACGTTTTATTTGTCTTTAATATTGAATAAAGTACTGCTAAATGTTCAAAATATAAAAATTCGGTATTTTGGGTCATCGGATTTTTATCTGTTTTTCAACTGTTTCAGAAGGTTTTAAAATACTTTTAAAACATATTAGCCATTTGTTCTATTCGTTATCGTATAATGGAGACTGGTATATTCTAGAGTAAATTGTGTTATTTTTAAGATACATTCAAGATTAAAAAGTCGTTTTTTCAACTTTAAAATCATTCATGTTATGTAATCCATAAAGATGCAGTATCAAAAAATAATTTGAATAAAATAATGATTGAACTGAAAATCTTTGTAGATAATATTGACTGGGAAATTATTTAGATAAATTATTAATATATCTTAAATTAATATATCTTAAATTAATATATCTTTAATTAATATGTTCTTTTATTAAAATTATTTAAAGTGTCTAAAATTATGATAGAGTATCAGACAACTATGAAAGAGCATATCAACTACTTAGGTCCATATTAGGCGTGAAAAAAGAAAACATGAGAAGAGAGGTAAAGTAAAAAAGAGAGAAGTGAGAAGTTAAGAGTCTCTAATTCAAGGTTTTGATACGAACTGAAAATGAAAAGTAGAAGTACGATGGGGAGAAGAGATAGGGTGGCCAGTGCATGCCTATCTAAAGTAACACAAATACACACATCGCAGGCATTCAGAAACATATATGAGAAAACTCGTGCATTATATGTTCACGCATTTTTACCATTTTAATAATATTCTAATATCTTTATATTTTAATATGCTTACAGTAAAACGAAGGAAAAATGTAATATGTAGAAGAAGAGGAAGAAGGTGGACATAGCCTCGCAAATAGAGTGTTTAACTTAGAAATATTATTTCACATTAGCTGAAGAAGATGAAGGGAAAGAAAATGGGGCAGCATATGTTCATCCAACACAACACTAATACACATACAGGCTTATATATTCATAAGCATATATGTGAAAAATGTTCATTAGATATGTACGGATAATAAACAAATTAATAATATACCAATACATACAATTCAATTTACTTATGAGTTTTGTTTTATTTTTTCAGGACAAATATAAGTAATCAAGGGGTATATTAAAGTATCATTATTTATCTTAGAAGCCGTAGTTTAAATTTAATTTGATGATTTAAAATAAACTATAATTAAATATTATTTAACTAAAATTTATTTGTAAAGGGATCATATTCTATAATAATAACCAGTTGTACGGAAAAAATAGCAAGATTGGTATAAAATACTTATAAAGGAGACGATTATCGAATTATTGCTACCTATCTAGTCCTGAAATGTCATATGCGTATACAGAAAAGTATATTTATATTAAAATAATTGTAAGTCAAAGTGAGTCAAAAGAGGGAACTGTTAATTGCTGACTACTTATTGCAATAAGTATTATATAAATGACTTTTGTGGAACTTAGTTGCCCTTAACTGGCAAGTTATACGAGTAAGTGGGATTGCACCTAAACCATTTCAAAGACAATAAAATATTCGTTAAATTAACTAAGAAAGTAATATATAAGTAATTATAGACTGCACTAATTTATGTATAGATGAAAGAATTTTATGATATGTTATTTAAAATATTGAGCAGCACAGCAGAAAAGCGTATAAGGGAATCAGTAATAGTTAGCATTATATATATATATATGTATATATATATTTGTGTGTGTGTGAGTGCGTGTGTATAGAGAGTGACAGATAGTGGGATTAACAGATAAATAGATAAAAAGTATGTTTGTATCACTGAAAATAATATACCACAGTTCACTTATAATTAAACAATATTTTTTTATGTTAGAATCATTGCATTAGGCCTACCAGCTTTAAATTATACTGAAGTCTAACTTGCACATATTTCTTGCAAGTTACCCTCAGAATTATGGTAAATTACACGGGCTAAATTCCAACTAATTATGAGTAAAAACATGTGGAGCTAGTAAAATATCTGAAGGAGATGCAAGTAGAGTTCATATTTTACATAATGATTCCTAGCAAATTAATCTGTATGTTAACTTAATCAATTGTTTATACTTGCATGTAACATTTTAATTATTTACACGTCCTTAGATGATTTAATTAATGACAACATATGTAGATATAACGAACGTTTCGTGCACGAAAATTAGAAGAATTAATAAAGATAATTTGTATCTCAGAAATATTTTATTAAAACTTGTTTTACTAGATTTCTTGGATAGAAAGTTATTGTTACTTGTGAAAAATCTTAATTACAAAATTATATATATATATATATATATATATATATATATATATGTCTGTATGTACGGTGTATACACATATATAGGGTTAAAAAGAAGCATAAATGTAATAGAATAGTCAACCGCTGGCTGATCCCGATTAATAACATTTTCATGTAAACCGTGCAAGTATTGAATGTTAAAAATGTTTTGATAACTTCTTGCGCTTACTTTCTTGCAGTTATATATGTGTTGCTTTTCAGTAAGTTATATTTTAGTAAATTTAATTTACTAAATTTAATTTAATAAATATAATTAAGTATAATATGAATCCGTAGCTATCTATCTATCTATCTATATATATATCAACATCTCTATAAATATTCGAATCATTATTTAAAAGACAATCCCAACAAGGTAACCATGCGCAATATAAAAGATAAAGCAATAGTATAACAAAACATTTTGGAATTAAATGAAAAAGTTTTCCTTAACCCAACGAGTTTCAATAAAAGTCTGCTAAAAACATTTCGACTCATGAGATGATTCATTTATTATAGCGTCATGGACTAAAGATAACATTTATTTCTGCATTCTCGGCGAAATAATACATTTGTTGCATTGTTTTAATTTAAAGCATTTAATTTACAATTTCCATTCATATCTATCTATCTATTCATCTATCCATTTTCTCTCTCTCTTTATATATATATATATATATATATATATATATGAATCGAAATTTATATCGTTGAATTTAACCTTGTTATTATCATGTATATATATGCAGAAAATATGCGTGTGTGTGTGTGTGTCTATTTTCTGACGGTCAGAGTTTTTCTTAAATGATGAAAATCCTGAAATCGTACGAATAACGAAATAACCCAGTTAAGCACGTAATAAAATAAGTACGTAAATGTGACATATTCATAAGATTGAATCTGTTTTTTTATAAACCCGGTGTTTTGTCTTGTTTTATCTAGCGAGACGACACATCGGCTCGATATACAACTATCAGTAACAAGCCACCAATGAAAATGGCCTTACATTTTATGTTCGAGCACCGCTGTCTCTATATACCTTGTCATTGACTGAATTTTTCATCTTATTTCCAATCTGACTCTTTTTTGTGTTTTGTTGAAGTAAAGCGTATATATATATATATATATATATATATATATATATTAATTAAAAATCTGTTTTGTTACAAAATCAATAAAACCATATTTCTACATTACAGTTTTAATTGAGATTTCCAGACAGTCTATCTGTAGAGTCGATGATTTTTTTTGTTATTAAAATAAATTAACATTGCAAATTATAAAACTATTAAATAAAGTAAAAATATTTTTCGTAAATGCAGAACTGTTCTCTCCATTTTATTTTCGGTATGAGCGGTTCAATTAATGCACCAGAAGTTGATGACTTTCGTATTACAATATTTCTTTATCTGTTTAATCGCTGAGTACGAAAAAAACATTCCCTGTTTTTTTTAATTTAAATTAATTTTTGATCTTCTTATTTTTGTAATTTAAAATTCATTTGTGTATATTAAGGCTTTTCACCCATCAAACATTATGTTTTAATTGTTTAGATTTTTTCACAGCATCTAACAACATCTCGAATTCCAGGAATCCATTTTTTTTAATTAAATTCCTTTGTTTTGCTTAACGCTTTCCTCGCCAAGCCTACCTAAAATAAATTTTGCCTAATTCTTAATTTCTTATCTTATTGAAATATAATAGCATCCATTTTTTCCATCGAATTCAACTGCGGTTTTTAATGCACACTTCCCCCTCCCCCGGATTTTTTAAGACCGTCTCACATTCGTATATAACAAAATATATTTTTGTAGATTTCGGTATGCTAAAAACGAATCTGCAAACCGTTTCCGTCGCAAAAACAAAAAGTTTTCATGATATGAAGAAATGACTTTTTCGAAAAGTGGGTGATGACTTTTCCATGTAAATTAAACTTAAAATAATCACCCACTTTCTGGCTCCTGAGAGAAGGACGATTTTTTTAGTGTTTATTGGCTAAAAGTTTTTTTGACAAGACAGTTCGGTACGCGAGGGCTGATAAATGGAAAATATTCCCAGAGTTCAGGGCATATTACTGTGCAAAGAAAATCAAACAAAAAACTTTTCAGCCAATAAATACACAAAAATTGCCCCTCTCTCAGATGGCCAGAAAGTGAGGTCTCATTCTAAGTAAAATTTACGTCGAAAAGTGATCGCCAACTTTTCTTCATTTCATGAAAACTATTATATTTGCGACGGAAACGGTTGGCAGATTAATTATTAGCACACCAAAATCTACAAAAAAATATTTTGTTATATACGAACGTTAGACGTACATTAAAGAAAAATAATACCGGATTTTGGGGGGCAGATTTACCGTTTAGTTGTTCACATATCCTCAATCCAGGTAATTACTAAAAGGGACTCATAAAAGTCGTCATCCGTATCGAGCAAGAGTTTGTTTTACACACTTTAAATGGGTAAAATATAATAACATAATTATTGAAAATGTGATAATGTAATTAACAAATTAAAAAATGCAAGATGAAGTTCTAAAATGATTACTTGTGTTTTATTTTATTTAAAATGAAAAACATTTACCAATAAAAATGAAATTTTTGATACTTATCTAGTTTTGGTGCCGTGATGAAATATAACGTTATTAATTTGAAAACCATTCTTAATGAGGAGGTGAGGGGTTTTTCTAACTATTTTCTGCTTCCACCGTACAATTAAATAAAAAAAAAACATCCTATAGAAATAGTACGGCTATCATCTGCCGTCGTATGCACCCGGGAACAATATCTACTGTAAAATTATACCAAAATTTGGTGCTTATGCATTTTTGATATCATGCTATTTTTAAATAGTTTTTTTTTTAGGTTAACGTAAAGTTTCACGATATCTTTTTTTATACCTGTACTTTGTAAGGACAGAATAGTTACAAAACACACTTCCCATATTACGAATGCCTTTCAAAATAATAAAATTATTTCAGCATAATAATAAAAAATATATAAGTACCCAAAATTTTATTTTATTGTTCAATATTTTTAATGTTAAATTACGAAATAAACACATTCAATCATTTTAAAACTTCATCTTGCATTATTTTCTAAATGCGTTAAACAACGTTGTAAATTTTAATTGATTTTAATTACATGATCACATGAAATTTGTTATTATTAAAACTATAAACTGTTAGGTGAAAGTACATATTTTTATGCATTTTGGTAACGTGCTGAAATAATATCATTTTAATTTGTTTATTTTTTCAGTGGACGGCGGGAGGGATTTTTATAACAAACAAATGTACAACAGATATTATCAAAGGTAAGATAAGTTACTTTTCTGCCAAACTGGATAATTTTTTAGTGTTTTTATTTAATGTAAAGTGTTTTTTTCGGCTAGAAAAACACAGCGTTTATCGGTATATTTGCGAATTAAAAATGTCGGCTGACACATTAAGTTTTGGATAATGAGTTAAAACTAAAATAAATATGTAAAATACTGTTACAAAACAACCGAATCTATATCAGCCTTTCTCACGGTAACATACATTGAGTGGGTTCCTAACAGTATTTGTAATAGTTTTTTTTTCTAGTTTTAACTCATTTTCCCCAAATTTTCCCAAATTTACGTGTTCAATACAGCCTGCCACCATTTGTATTTTCAAATATACCGATAATCACTGCATGTTTTCGAACCGATTGAATATTTTACATTACATAAAAACACTTAAATCTTATCCAGTTATCTAGAAAATTAACTTATCCTGCCTTTGATAACATTTATTTGTTATATATTTATTTTTTGACAACTTTTTTGTATCTGTGTTTAGTAATACAAACCCTTTTTTATTTAATGTAACGTTTAGTTGTCTCTGAAAAAGTGGTTATCGGTGTACTTGAAATATAGAGATGGTGGCGGTCACTTTTGTATTACGTTAAATTTGAGAAAGTGAGTTAAAACTAAAAAAAACTGTACAAAATACTGACAGAACCCCACCGAATATGTCAACCTATGTCACAGTCACATATATTCAGTTGATTTCTGACACTTATTATTATTTTTAGTTTTTACTTATTTTCCCAAGTTTAACGGAGTCCACGACCATTTGTGTTGTTCGAGCCGCATAAACCTTTTGCATCAAATAAAAACAGTAAAAAATTATCCAGTTAGGTAGAAACATACCTTACCTTACCTTTGCTTTCACTTATTTGTTTTTAGACAACTTTTTCGAATCTGTGTATAGTAACCCAACTCACCCAAATACTAATTAATAACTCAAATTTTTGAATGCAGAAAACGAAACAAAAAAAAAACGATTTAGCGTTTCAACATTTTAACTACGTCCGGTTTAATCCACTGCTTGTTGGTTGAGCCCAAGCCATGGTTGATGGAAACTCCCGATCCGTATCAAATTCTGCAGAGTACCATTTTTTTCATTTCCGCCTTCTTTTTTCACTTTTGGAGTAGATTGCTGTACTAAGAATATAAGAAACATGCACTTTCTCTTTTTATTAGATTTTTTCATTACACCAAATTGAGCCAGAGTTACGCATGGCAGGGTACACCTATTTAATATATATATATATATATATATATATATATATATATATGATTGCAACGTCTTGTCAGACGAGTGTCACTCCCTCAGGCATTTAAAATCCATGAGCCACAATGCCTGAGGGAGTATCTATACAAAGATGCTGTTACAGAGTCTTAGCTTTGTACGACAGCTAAGTCTCTCTCTCGGTTCAAAATGTTGAGATCCAGCAACAAGCAAGAGCAAGATAGCCAGCAACAAATTAAACTGAAGACTAGCTTAATGCGGGTACTGGTCTCCCGCTTTATGGTATTTTAAATCAGAGATTTGCTTCCCCTAGAAAGGTTGCCTTCACCACGGCTTACGGGAGCTCTCTCCGCCTCAATACACATATACACTCACACAAATATACACGGTGCTAGTTGGCCGTTGACCCAGAAAAAGACTTCATTCGCCCTTTGAACATATATATATATATATATATATATATATATATATATATATATATATATATGCATATATATATATATATTCATGAAACAATACTAAATCTGAGTGTAAGATAAATGATATTATAGAATAATAAAATCTATTACAAAAATAAAATAAGAAAATGCAAAAATAACAACTAAATCCATACAAATATATTACTAAAATTGTTAAAAGTGTAAAGTGCAAAAGCGATATGAAGAAGAGGAAATGAAAAAAGCTGAACTATAAAAACATGAGTCATGAGTTTCATGAAGATGTGGTTATTACGTTTTTAAGAAAGTGTGGGTTAATAATCAAGTGTATAATCAAAGCAAAAAATAATATTTGTCAGCCTAAATTAAAGTGAATCAACAACATAAAGCAAATGTATAAAATATATGCATGTAGGAATAGCATAAATTAAAATTAAAATATCTGATGTAAATATTAAATTCAGTAGGAAATATATAGATGTCTGAGACTGTAAATTAGTAATATCTACAATTGTTGATATTTCATATTTTGTTTTAAACTTTTATCTCCATCTTTAAATCGACTATAGTTAATATTTCGTTTAGCCGAATCAAAAGGGCATTTAAATATTAACAAACGTTGGTTTTCTTTTTTCATATGAAACAACTGGTGTATGAGTTTTATTTGTTTGTTATAAGTAGTATCCAGTTAAGGTTTTGGTGTTTAATTTTGATAATTCAAGTAACATCTCTGACAGATTATTTTTACTAATTCTCACCAATGCCAATATACTATAAATTTACAGTTACATTTTTTTTAGTTTCATTGTGGCTCTGTAAACTATAGATGTTGTTAACACTTCTGTTAAAATGGTATTCTATATGTTTAAGCTGTTTATTTGAACATTGGCTTGGACAGTGTTATTACATAATTGTAAAACTGTTCTTATATTTGTTGGTGTTCTATTTGAAATTTTATAATGCATATTATATTATTATGGTGGAAGTGGAAATTGATAAAATTTAAATCCAGTTTCTAAGATTCCATTTTGATCATAAGTTCAACAGCGGCAGATTAGATAATGTTAAAATATATTACCAAAGTGTATAGCTTTTTATACATGAGTTATTCTATTTTGTCGTTATACTATAATTATAATATTATTTATAATGTTAATGTACTCTCGAATGATTTCTATTATAATATTTTATTAGTATATTATGATTTAATGTCATATTTTTATATTAATACATTATTTTATTATTTGTCAATTGTTATAACTCGTAAAAATTGTATTTACTTATTATTTGAATATTTTCTATATGTATTGATTTAGTACTCTTTTGGATTATAAATTATTCATATTATTTATCAACATACATTATGCTATTTTTTAAATCAACATTAAAATTAAATGACATTAATTCTACTTATATATGGATGTAATAGAGATTTTATTTTCGAACTTCGTTCATAATATATTTTTAATATATATTTAAAAGAAAATTAAGCCACACATTTAATTTGTAATGCTTTCATAATAAAATAAAATTAAATTACTTTATACCGATTATAACATCGCCTAAAACTTACGTATGTGTTCGACTTTAAACAACATTTAACTATTTTATGCTAACTTACATTCTCTAAGCGAGAAGACGGAACAATATGAATAATACTGATTTTATTATTCATGACTATTTGACCGAAGTACTCCCATTACTGCGTGTCGATATTAAAAACTCTTTGTATATATATAAATGAAAAGTATACATTGTTCTATTTTTAGCACACTTGTATAAACCTCGTTAAATTACAGAGTTATCTTTGATAATTTTAATATGAAACAATGCTGAAATATTTTTCCCGTTCAAAAGACATTTTTAAGGGGTTACCATGACCTCGATTCGCTTTTGATCTTAAACATAGAACATATATAACTAGATTTAAATATTTTTTGCCGACTAGTATGTGCTGTTTACTAATATCGCATTTTCATTCATTGATAAGTATAAACGTAATTATATATATATATATATATATAGAGAGAGAGAGAGAGAGAGAGACAGAGACAGAGACAGAGACAGAGGTAGAGATAGATAGATAGATAGATAGATACATAGATAGATAGATGGATAGATAGATAGATATGTATGCTCCGTCGAATAATACAAGGAGTGCATGGCGCAGTCAGCGCTCCAATTTATTTGTAATACGTTCGATTCAAAGTTATTGGGAATTTTCAATCGTTTTCAAAGGCAAGTGCACTCTTGAACAACACACATTACATGAGTTCGTTGGTTGTCAATGCAAAGGAAGTACGATGCCGTGAACACAACACTTCGTCTACAATAACGTAAACATATAACGACTCCGATTAGATTAGAGCTTGCCAACTAACGCAATTATGTTGAGATTGGCTTTGAGCTGTATGTGATTCAGCAGAAGCAACTTCATGGGCAATTGACCTCGGATACACTTATTATATCTGGGCTGCGAAGCAAATATCCACTGATTTAAGACTTGCCTACAACGAACTGATTCGATCGATGACCGCTGAAAACTTTGAGCGAATCCTGCCGTAAGCAAATCATAAATTTTTCGATGTAACGCATTATTTTTAACAATAGCTGCTATAATGTATGAGAATAAAAAACATAAATTACTACGGTTTATGAACAGGTGTAGTAAAATTGCATATATATATATATATATATATATATATATATATATATATATATATATATATATATATATTTATATATAAAGTCGTATCCCTGTCTGTTTATTTGTTTGTTTGTTCACAATTTGATTAATATATACAAAATGTTCCTTACTTTACTCTCTCATTTATTTCTATGCATATAAGGGAAAGATCGCATTAGCCCCTATTGGAAGATTATTCCAAACTTTTAATAGCAGGATATAAATCTGAAATAATTAAAGTTGGTCATAATTTTACCGAAACTGTAAATTATATTGGAAAATGGACGTGGAGAGGGGTCTGTTTATATTGAACGTGTCAGTGAAAAAGAGCTTGTACGTTTATTATTTGTTAGATCTTTCCCTGTTTTATCCATGTTTTTTATCCCCTTTCTATCCTCTTTTTAGAGAGCTTGCATTTTTTTCCGAAATTTTTATTATCTTTTTATACTTTTTGAAGAGCTCAATTTTTCCTTTTCAATTTCCCTCTAATTTTTCCCATTTTTCTTTTTGGCGTCGAGAGGTTCTAAGTCGTCTGAGGACGTCTCTTTGACTGAAACAGATGGATATTTGTAGCGACCATATGTAACTGTGTACCCTCAAATAATGATAAAAAATATTTTGCTCTTTCGATTGAGCACTATTTAACAACCTCGTTGTCTTCATTAATCCCGACTTTTGAACACCTCATACCTGAACCTATATATATATATATATATATATATATGCAAATTAACTATTATGATATTAATGTTATCACAGCATACACAAATATTAATTAACTATTGTGATATTAATGTTATTTAATTAATAATATTAATTAACTATTGTGATATTAATGTTAGTTAATTAATTAACTATTGTGATATTAATGTTATCACAGCATACACAAATAGAAGAATGTTCTCATGTCGATAGCTTGATATTGCAATACATAATATTTCTTAAAATGTTACTTTACGAGGAACAAACACATGAGGATGCCCATTTTAAAGATAGAATTTATGTGTTACTACTCTCTCTCTCTTCTCCATATGTATATATATATATATATATATATATACATATGTATATATATATATTTAAAAGTCAAGTGTATGTATATATAATCAAGTAAACTATTGATATATATATATATATATATATATATATATATATATATATATATATATATATATATATATATATATATAGGAGCAAACAGTTAATAAAACATGTTAAAAACACTTTGAAAAAGAGTTAAAAACCTATTTAATCTGAAAAGGAAACACTTGATAAAGGGATAGTCCTTAATCCGCGGAGTTTCGAAGAAATACCTTACTTCTCATCAGAGAGTAGGAATTAGCAAAATGCGGGATCGGATTTTGCTTACAAAAGTATTTGATGAAACAACAAATAAGTCAAAGATAACTTGATAACAAAAAAGTGAAGCAGAGGGAATATGGTGAAGAAAAAGGTGATTATACGTGAATGGCTAGCCTGGGGAAAGACAAATAATCCAATGACGGTAGAACCCAAAAATATAACTTCAAGAAAGTTAATTGAATTTCCATTTGCACAAGTAAAACGCAAGGAATCCTGTAATTGGAAGATGGTCCAAAATAATCCAAAGGCTGAAATCATGGAATAATTCACAAATATGTACACGGGAAAAGTGGAAAAATTCAATAATATTAATAAAAGAAAAATAAGATATGCTTTTATCACTGCTGCCGAGACATTTGTATGCAAAATCCGATCCCGCATTTTGCCAATTCCTACCCTCTGATGAGAAGGAAAGTATTTCTTCGAAATTCCGCGGATTAAGGACTATCCACTTATCAAGTGTTTCCTTCTCAGATTAAATATGTTTTAACTCTTTTTTAAAGTGTTTTTACATGTTTTATTAATTGTTTGTTCTTATTATAAGCTCTATCTCCTATTTGTTTTTATCGAGCTTTTACATCTGGTTGAGATTAATTTATAAATAGTAATTCTTTAATACTTATAATATACTTTAGTTTTATAATCTTGGATGATTTTGGTAAATTTAATTGTAATTTTTATAATATATATATATATATATATATATATATATTTAGTAATGTGATTGATAATTTAAAAATAAAATTATAATTAAATTAAAAATTATCAACCAAATGTATCCCCATACCTTCTAAAGACACCTTTATAACTAGCTTAATTACAAGTATAAATATATTTATAAGGAACATGAGTGGAAAGCCTACCATTTTGATAATCACCGAAATGATACCACAGAACCAATATATCACCAACCTGGAGAAATGGAAAAAAACAACCTCAGACAAGACAATGAACAGAGAAAAGCAGCCAAATACTACAGACTAAAAACATACAAAAACTCTAAAAGGAAAAAGACACTGAGAAATTTGAAAATGATTTGATCAACCTGATTAAAAATATTAAATTTAAGAAAAACAAAAAATATATCACTCCACCCCTTAAAAAAAATAAATACATTTTCAAAATCTATTTCTAAAAGCCACCAAAATAAACTGATAGTACCGCCGGATAAAACTAGGGATTTTTACACAATGGACTATATACAGTATAAAAATCTAATATATAAGGAACTTAATAAAAATTACAAAACAACAAATAAATCAGCACTAAATAGAATAAATAATGACGCAAAAAACATTTTAACTAAACTTAAAATAGATAAATACACAGAAATAACGGTACCAGGTACCCCTAGATTTACTTTAAAAGACCACAAACAAAGCTTTATTATTAACCCTACTATTATACTCATTTGCCACTCAAAATCAGATATAGGACTAGTTAGTAAAAACATATGAGATAGAATAATCCCCAACATTAAATCTATAATAAAATACCGACTATGGCAATCTTCCAACCAAGTAATCGACTGGTTTTCTAACATTCAAAATAAGAATAACGTTAAATTTCTTTCTTTTGATATTGAATAATATTACCAATCTATACCACCTATCCTACTAAATAAATCTCTATTAATTGCACGAAAATTAACTAGACGAAATTAAAGTAATACTTGTTGCTAGAGATTCTTTAATAACCTTTGATAATAAGTATTGGACCAGGAAAATACCCCTAACCATTTCAACATTTTAATGGGCTCTACAGACTCGGCTCAGGTCACCGATCTAGTTGGTCTTTTCCTTTTAAATGAAATTCATTGTATACTCCACAAACAGTTCAAAATTGAAGGAGGACTATACAGAGATGATGCACTTTTCGTAACCAACTCTACAACTAATAATTACGAAAAAAGAATTAAAGCTCTACATAAATTATTAAAAAATTATGGACTTAGTATAAAAATCGACCCTAATAAAAAATTGTTAATTTCTCAGACATAACCTTAAATCTTGAGTATTCTACCTTTGAACCCTATCATAAACCTAACCAATCTATACTATATGTCCACAATGAATCAAACCACCCTTAATCAATATTAAAATCAATAGTTCCCAATATCGCTTAACGAATGTCTAGACTGTCTACAAAAATGAAAAATATTACAATGAAGCCCTTAAAAACTCAGGATACAATTCGCAAATTAAATGCATAAATAAAAATGATAGAAACATAAACTGCATTGAAAATAAACCTATTAAGAGCGTAATAACATATAATATGGCAATGTCTTCCCGCATACGAGTTAAGAAAAATGGCCAAGAGACAAAAAAAGATGAAACCAAACCACAAATATTAGATAATAATACAAATAAACAACAAACCAAAACCCTTAACCGTAAGACTAGACATAAGGAGACCCTATGGTTTAACCCTCCATATTCAAAAAATCTAGAGACAAACTTAGCCAGAGAATTTTTTAAAATATTAGATAAGAACATTAAAGCCCCCATAGATATAATAAAATTTTCAATAAGAATATAATCAAAGTCTCTTACTCTACTATGCCTAACCTTCATCAAAAAATAATTAGTTCTAATAGTAAAAAAAATTAATAAGCTACAAAATACAATTATACAAAATATAGCAGACTGTAACTGTAGAAGAAAAAATAAATGTCCACTACAAGGCTCGTGTGAAATAAAAAGTGTAATCTATAGCGGCACAGTATCAAAAACCCCAAATGTACATGAATCTATTAACAGCCATAACTCAACCACCAGATTAAATAATGACACCAACTTTAACCAATCTACCAATCAATTACAAACCAACCCACCATATAATAATCCAGCACCAGACCTTACGGAAAATAATCACAATAAACAAGAGGCAATATATTTTGGTTCCACATCTGGCCTAATAAAGCATAGAATTTCAACGCACAAATATTCTTTTAAAAATAACTCTCTGTCAAACCAAACTACTCTATCCAAGTATATTTGGCAACTCAAAAATAACAATATTTCTTTCAAGTTGAAACGGCAAGTAATTGAATCTTGCAAACCATATAAACCAGGAGATAAATTCTGTGCACTATGTTCGAAAGAGACCCTAAAAAATTTTGAAATATGAAGATATAAAAAATACAACCACCCTACTAACTTGAAGAGAGGAACTAATCTTAACATGATGTCATAAACGTTGTTTAAAATTTAATAAATATACACCACCTTTAATCATTAAACTTTACTTATTAGTAAACATAGATTATAGTAATTTTATTATTCTGTAATAAATTAAGTTAGACTAATCATCTCCCTTGCATTCTTTAATAAAAGAAATATGACTAATTATCCCCCTTGCATTATTTAATTATACAAATAACATTATCCTCCCCTTTCTTTCGAATTTTTAATCTTGGCGTTTTTTAATCAAAACTATGCTAACGGATATAAAATATTCCACAAGCGTTCCCATTGAAAAATTAACATTTCATGAGCGGAAAAGCTATAACAAGCATCTATATGAGTACTTTGACCATAGTTACTGATTTCAAAAGGCGAAAAAGTAAAAAGTAAATATTTGTATATATATTTTTATGTATATATATGTATATGTATGTATATGTATATATGTGTGTATTTGTGTATATATATGTATATGTGTATATGTGTATGTACATATATATATGTCTGTGTATGTGTGTATATATATGTATATATATATATATATATATATATATATATATATATATATATATGTGTGTGTATGTGTCTATGAGTTTTATCGAAAAATACTATTATAATATTGTACTTAAACCAAATTTAGATTTATAATTTTAATCTATCTTTATTTTATTTCTATCTTTAACCCACATTAATTTACTTATCAAGTGAAATCCATACCTTTATTTTAATTTTTTCCAGATACATCTGCCTTACTTTTAATACTAGGTTTATTCATGGTGTATTTTACATATAATAAAAACCCTTCCCAATATTTTGCTGATGAGGAAACTTTTTTTGTTAAAAACACTATATGTAAAACTTATTGTCTGTAACTTGATGCCTACCACAATAAAAACATTGTTTTCCGAAAAGATCGTACAAATTATTGAGTTTGTTGTTGCTCAGTCTTATGAAACTGATTTTTAATTTAATTATAATTTGATGTTTAAATTATCAATCACATTACTAAATATTAAATTAGCTCTAGGATATTTACCTATCGAGCTTATTATATATCTAAATTACAACGAGCACTTTTTTGTTCACTGTATTTTAATTAAACTAGTAATTTTATTATTACATTAAAATACACTCTGCTCTTTAGACTATTGTTCTAATATCCTTTAAATATATATATATATATATAAACACCCGTCTAGCTGAATCCCCTTTGAAAAATTTCCCCCACTCTATATCTGTGACCAAATCAAAACGCAGATTCCATGAACAAAGCTTCTTTCTTAGAACTGCACGCCTGTGGAACTCTGTTCCGTCTGCCTGCTTCCAACCGGACTACCACTTGGATGTCTTCAAGTCCAACGTTTACAAATTCCTAATGAACCGCCCCCTTAAGTAAACACTTCATCAAATCTCCATACTAACGTAATATACTTGCAATAACCAATATCACTGAGTGGCTTCCGGGCCTTGATAAGTGGTTATCACTATGTAATATATATATATATATATATATATATATACATACACTCGCCATCCTTACACTCGTTTTTCTAGAAGAGACACTTTATGAAAGGATAGAGCAAAAGTACGGGCACAATATAAAAACACTCTTCATAAAATCTTGGAAAAGATACCTAGACGACTGCTTTATCCCCCGGAGAACCTCATGGGGGATATCAAAGAACTCCACACTTTGCTACAAAATCTACACAGACAAATAAACTTCACACTAGAACAAAGCCCCACAGAACTACCTTTCCTAGACATCCTAGTAACAATAAAAAACAACAACATAATCACAGACATCTACCACAAACCCACTGACACTCAACAATACCTCCACTTCAAATGCCACCATCCTAAAAACTGTCTAAAATCAATAAACTACTCCCTAGCACGTAGAGTCTGCACCATAATAACAGACAGACACCTCCGTTCAACTAGACTGAATGAACTACAAATAACACTGCGGAAAAGAGGATACGCATTACCACTTATACAGAAAGGTATTGAACTGGCTGAAAAATTTCAATAGACCAACTAAGAACCCCAAAAGAACACAACAAAGAACAAATTCTAGCATACGTCTCAACACACAACACAAACAACCCAGAACTATTCACACAGATAACAAAAAAACAGTATCCTCCTCAATCAGAACGACAAACTAAACAACATACTTAAAACAACAAAAATAATAAAAAGCAAACGCCAACCCAAAAAATTTAAAACACATCCTAACTTCCTCAATACTCGTCCCACATACTACAAAAGGAGTTACAAAATGCAACAAACCGCGATGTGGAGTATGTGACATAATAATAGAAGGTAACACATACACATTCAAAAACCCAGCACAAACATTCAAAATAAAAAGGATCTAAATTGCACCTCCAGAAATGTAGTATATACACTAAGATGCACAACATGCAACAAATCCTAAATAGGCGCCACCAAAAATGTCAGCAATAGAGTGGCCTTACATAAGAGCAATATCAAAATTGCAGATAACAGACACCTCTATGTTTCAAAACATGTACACACATGCAGTGGAAACAGCTTCAAAATAATGCCAATCTTCCAAACATACAATTATGTTTATTTACTTACACAGGAAAAAAACTTAATTATCAGATTCACTCCTGAACAGAACAGAACCTAATACAATCACACAAAAACATAAAATGAAAGGTACACTCGCATGCACACCCATACACATACACATATACACACCCACACATAAATCAGAACCGACACATTAAAACACACACACGTGCGCGCATACAACCACACACAGACATACCACCCCTATCTCTAATACAACACACTGAACAATATCAACCCTACTTAACTTCGAAACCAACAACACTAGGAGACACCTAGAACCATAGTATAATATCTGTTCCAACACCTCGCTTCCTCCTCAGTCAGTGGAGGAGAACCCCTCATGACTGAAACTACTATCATCCCTTCTATCATCCCCCTCCCATACCTATACCCTCTCCAATGTCCCCCCCCCTCTGGGGAACAAAATCTTCCCCACACTAGGAACCGATCCTGGGTCTTACCATACCCACATGGGGAGACAAATAAATAGAAACATTAAAAAAACCCTATTATAAATACACCCCTCTTTCTAAACAAACATAATATAAGGAATACTCGAAAAGACTAAAACGAAAAATCACAATACTAAAATCCAAGAATTCAAAAAATAAATATCAAAATAGAATGAAAGCACCCCTACCCTTATTTCGGAAGAGCCGATCCCTCCTCCCCACACATACACATTAGTAACGACCTCGGACCACAGCCGCCGTCCTAAGGAAGCAAACAACCCCAAAATACTATAAAACAATATAGACATTCCCAAACCGATAAAAGCAAACACACACACGCGCACACACGCGCACACACCCACGCATAAAAACACACGCACACACACACGCGCGCACACACACACACACACACACAATCCCTACCCCACCCTAAAGAAAAAGAACAAAAACATCAGCAGAAAGAGATAGCGACTATAGCCAGGTCAATAAAATGAGCAATAAAAAATTCACATACTAATGAATAATAAACACTTACACGCCTCCACCCCTTGGAAAAACTTCAAATTAACAACGAAAATCGCCATTTTTACATATCCAACACATTTGAAAATAATTTCTGACGAGGACGCATCAGAGACCGTCTGAAACGCGCGTAAACGATTTCAATGACTTAAAAACATTATTACAATGATCCAAACATAATTCTCAATGAAAAACCAAGCCACGGAATAATAAAATAATGTTAAAAAATACACATTGTTGGTGACTACTCCCTTGTTTAAATATACATATTTCTTTCGGTGGAATTGCTTAACCCATTTTATATATATATATATATATATATATATATATATATATATATATATATATATATATATATATATATATATATGTATATATATATATATATACTCGGGGTTTTTATTCAAAAGTAATGGACTAGTGAATTCAACGAGGTTGTTAGATAGTGCTCAATAAAAAGAGCTGCTATTACTTATTTTTTGTTATATAAACATGTTTACATCCCGCTGCTACAAACAGCCACTTGTTTCAATCAAACAACAGATATCATCAGGCAGCGACTCTACTATTCAAAAGTTCAATGAATAATAGCTTATTCATTGAACATTTGAATAGTCAAATCGCTGCCTGATGATATCTGTTGTTTGATTGAAACAAGTGGCTGTTTGTAGCAGCGGGATGTAAACATGTTTATATAACAATAAATAAGTATATATATATATATATATATATATATATATATATATATACTGCCGTACAAACGGTCGGGTTTCAATCCTGGCTTGAGGTAGTTGCCTGTCTAGCCGCACTGATGAGCTGTGAAACAGCGAAACAGTACTGTATGTGGATGACTATATATATATATATATATATATATATATATATATATATATATATATATGTTAATCATTTACTTGAAACGTACTCCGTTAGTATATATCAATCGTAATTGATTAAAAACCTGTCTCATGGATACTGTTTATCATTTAAAAACATTTAATGTAAATTTAAACGCTTTTGAAAAATCAAAGCTTAATTAATGTCATTTTAATAGATATCAGAGCATATACAATATAATATAATAGTTTTCCAAATTCCAAATATCAAGTTTTCTCATTTACAAAAGTGCTTTACAGAACGTAGCTATTACAATAATGTTTCGTATTGTGATTGAATAATTATGTTATTGCTGCATTTTTAATAACGTTCTCGTAAGATTTTTACCTGGTAAAACTTAGGATATACACCGTTTTGGACAACTTACATGGTTCTTGCAAGAGACATGCGCTGCCGTCACTTATCATTCCGAACATTATGGTCGCACTGTATTTATTTTATTTATATCATTATTTTCATATTTTGTGAATTTTTATTGTTATATTGTTTTATTTTCAATTCATTTCAACAAAAAAATTGTCCGCTGTTTTTTTACATTCTGCGAGTCCTATTTTTAAATGATATAGTTATAATTTTTATTCCAATAAGAGTTATAAGAAAATGTAAGCGTTTAATATGACATTAGTGAGACGAAAAACTCAAGTTTACACACACACAGACACAAACACACACACACAACCATATATATATATATATATATATATATATATATATATATATATATATATATATATATATATACAGAAATTAAAATTACAATAAGTTTACCAAGGTAATCAAAATGGTAAACGTAAAATATATTATAAATATTAAAGAGTTAATATTTACCAGTAAAGTAATCTCAACCAGATGTAAAAGCTCAATAAAACCGAAAAGGAAATAGAGCTTATAATATGAATAAATGATTAAGAAAATATGTTAAAAACATCTCGAAAAAGAGTTAAAAACATATTTAATTTTAAAAAGGAAGCACAAGATAAGCGGATATATATATATATATATATATATATATATAATATAAAGCTGAATGTGTATGTGTGTATGTGTGTATGTCTGGTCACGGACAGACTCCTTTATCGTTGACTGTTATAGAAAACTGATTACATATAATGATAGAAGATGTATCGAGAGACAGGAATGGGTATGTTTGATCTGTCAGAACGGTGGTTGATTAAAATTGTGGGGGCTGCGTTCGCGCCTGGTGCACATAGTATGGAAATAAAAAAAATTAAAAATTAAAAAAAAAACGTTCACAAGAGGTTTTGATATAGATGTACATAATACTACTTTTATAAGTATGTTTTAACTTAAATAGGGATGGTATGAAATTGTGGGGTCTGCGTTGGCGCCTGGCCTCTATAGAATGGAAATAGGCACAAACTTAATAAAGACTTTCGATATCTATCTGCGTAGGAATACTTTGATAATTATGTTTCAGTTTGAAGAAATATGGTATGATAAACTTATGGGGTGTACGTTCGCGCCTGGCCTCCATAGAATGGAAATATGTCACAAAGTTTAACAAGGTATTTTAATATATATCCACATAATATTGTTTCAGCGTGAACAGGTATGGTATAATAAATTATGGAGTTTATCTATTTTATGTTTTCTTTCATCATATTTTGCTTTGGTTTTCATACCCCAAATTCGAAGCTATCTCTTTACAACCCTTCCGTTTCATAACCTATCATACTTTCATAAATCAGAGTCCATTTTCTGTAGGCTTCTTTGAATCCAGTCAACGACGGGTACTTTTGCTAGTGTATATATATATATATATATATATATATATATATATATATGTGTGTGTGTGTGTGTGTGTGTGTGTGTATGTGTGTGAGCTATTTGTTTCACTAATTTTAATATAACATAAGTGAGACGAAGACCTAAAATGTATAAATGTAAATAAATATGTTTATAAATTTAAGTTTCTGGTTTCAGTAATTTTATATTAAACGGTTACTTTTTCTATGCCAAATATATTGACATGGACGTCTTTAATATGATGCAGCATGTATATGCGAGGTTTACTAATTTGCATATGACTTTGATAAATGAACTTTAACATATTATTAATTTTTATGCTTTCTTATTGAATAATTGTTTTCATTTAACTATTCCGAGCAATTCTTTTTATGTCTTTCTTCTACGTTGTACACAATTGCCCAGCATTTAAGATAAAAAAAAAGTTTGTAGTGTGTGCT
The DNA here is from genome assembly GCF_053919585.1 of Euprymna scolopes. Lineage (NCBI taxonomy): Eukaryota > Metazoa > Mollusca > Cephalopoda > Sepiida > Sepiolidae > Euprymna > Euprymna scolopes. The sequence continues at coordinate 59,622,399 of NC_136493.1, read as the reverse complement.
ACAAACTTTTTTTTATCTTAAATGCTGGGCACCCCCCCACACACATATTTATATATATATATATGTGTGTGTGTATGTGTGTGTGTGTGTGTGTGCATTTTTATACGTATGTATTAAATAATCCTGTTTGTGTGCATTCGTACGGTTCTCAACCAAACTCTTCTATCGATATTTGCTCTGTAGACTTGATACTTGATCGTGGATTTTGATCTGTAAAACAAATTCCATAATGCTTTTAGTAGGTAAAAATAAATGTTGTGGGCAAAATTGAAAAGAAAAGGGTTAAACAGAGTTTATTTCTCTTGTATGCATACGCAAATATAAATGTATGCGTTAAAGTCGGTGTAATATTAACCTTTTTTGCCTAACGATAACTTACACGCTAACCACTAATCTGGAGAGCTAGATGTTTTAATTTCTGGTGTGATTCATTGCGCCTAATCAATACAAAAAATAGTTATGATGCAATTCCATTCACTTTATGTATCGTGTTTAAAGGAAAATTAAGAAAAATATCGGATCGTTTTCGTAAAAGTCGTTTTTGTTCTTTCATCTACGTATTTTGTTTATAAGATTCGGGCTACGTTTTTGTTAATATCTTGCTCACGTTGACATTGATACAGAATTATAGTTAATTCATAAAAAAATTGGCCGTTGATAGCATCTTTTTTTATAAAAATACCAGTATTTCTCTCTTTATCTCTCTCTCCTCCCACATATATATGTCTCTGTGTGTGTATGTGGGCGTGTATGTTTGTGGGTGCCGGCGTTGCATAAGACATAAAATACAGCTAAAAAGAATAATACATTTTATTTAATATAGTCTAAATCTAAAATCACTAATCCAATCTGTACAACCGCGTGATAAGAGAGATTTCTAAGTTTTTTTTTACAGAATATTCTGCAACTGGTGTGGTCTCAACTGCTACTCATAGTATTACACACACACACACACACACACACACATACACACACACATATATATATATATATATATATTATATACTTTAATTCTAATGTGTATATACTGCTAGTCAATGTTCTATTATGAATTATCTTGATAAAAATTTACAATGAAAGATAAACTTCCCAATAAATTGTTGATGCATTTTTGTTTACACAAACTTTGAATCAATCAGATTATTATTATATTGTAGAATCTGTAAGTATACTCGATAATGTTATATAATTTCAAGGAATTGCAGTTCTTTGCGCATAATTACCGACATAAATCGACTCCAATCACCAAGAGCAAATCTATTAACATAATCCTTTTCTTATTTTCACATATCATATTTAACCTTGAAGCTTCATTTTGTTCCCGCATGTTTGCTGCTGTTGTAACGACTTCTTTTCTTGTTTTGGAAGAAAAAATAAAAATAAGGCATATTGATATGTATTACTTGTTACTGCTGACAATAGCAGTACTGATAGACAATTCTGAGAAACTCCTCATTTGCAGTAGATTCTTTATTGAGCCATTTTAAACGATTCAGAATTCATTATGGATTATTAAGGATGGTGCTATTATCTGCCCCGATGCGTGTTCCAGTTGATGATATGTTAGAGTCAAAAAATGTTTTTACACAAGCATAGAAATGTCTAGGATCGCTTGCTTTTTCAAAACTTTCCAAACCTAAAATTTAATCTACCATTTTTTATTTCTGTAATATTAATTGACACTTTGATATATATATATATATATATATATATATATATATATATATATATATATAATTTTAAACACGGCAAAGCCTACATGTATACTGTCCTTAGCTAAGTTAGGGGTTCTCAATATTTTTTTAAAGGAAGTTATTATTCGTTAATATTCCCTAGTATCAAATGTCATTCTTTTGTGTATTGCCTTGTTTTGTATTTATTTTCTTGTGGAAACTAGAGGTATAACATGTATGACAATTTAGCAATTCAGTATAGGATAGATCGGGTTTATTAAGGTGAAATTTGAGTGAGCCGCTCCGATGTATGTTTACTATAGCTACGCCACCACACAAGACAAGAAGGTGAAAAGATTAGGAGAACCCTTCTAAAGAAAAAACTTTAATCTCTTTAAATTGCCTTTGGGAAACCTATTGGTATTTATTGGACCAAGTGTCTCATACAGTTACCAATAAGCTTATTTCACTCATAAAACGGGAAGCAAGGCTTGGAGTTGTGAATCTTCCGATACTAAACACGACTAATAAATCAGCTTGACAAATAAAAGGCTATGGAATTGGCCCATTCTCTTTTGAACTAATTGTTGAAAACAGACAGGTATATGCCGGTCATAAATCTTTGTGCAACTATAATTCCATATAAAAATATTGGTTATAAGCTATTCCATTACAACAATTACGTCAGTCTGTACTAATGGAAGAAATGGGAAGCATTTTATATCCGGAATCTATTTTGATCTAACTCTGTTTTTTCGCTGGATTCAAGTCAGCATTTGTTACACAATTCCAGGATAAATATTTTGATTACTCAGATTGTATATATGCACGTAATAAATATTTATTGTTAAAGTAACTGAAAAATAGTTAGACCATCCCACTCTCTCGGAAGCTACATAACTCAAGATACGTCATATCTGATATTGGTCCATTGAACGCCGTGCCACTTGAAGTATTCTCCATTACGCAGATAGGAGTCTGAATTGACTTCATAATTTAGGGATGGATCATTTCTCATATTCTTTGCAACAGTTGTTTCTCAGTAGTAACATTGGTAATCTTTCACTAGTTTAATCTTAATTCTATGGAAAATGCTCGACTGTGCTGCAATCTGTGCTTCTTCTATGTAAGACATTCACAATTAGGACATGTTATGATAGTACAAAAAACACTTCCCGTTTTTCCTTTTATTACTGCTAGGTAATACGGAATCTCCACTAATAGAATTTCTTCACATGTGCTTTCTGTCTGTCAGAATTGTAATCATGGAACTGCTTTCATGCAAGTTTCAATATTGTCGCCTTCAAATAAATTGCAGCAGATTTCTATTATCAACCGTCTCCATAAATAGTAACTTAAGCTTGGTCCATCTCATTAATTACTCCTAATCCGTATAAAGTGCTTCAGCTCTTAATTGAAAGTCATTCTATCTCAGTGACCTTTGACCCTGATAAGTGGTCATTTTATAGTAGAAAATATGCATTCACATATTTGTACTATATTTGTAGTGCCTCTCTGTGTATCTATATAGGGATGCAATTAAAAAAAAGACCTTTACCAAGATCCAACAATCACAATGATTATATTACGTTTAAATAAAGAGTTTTTGTAATAATTTGCACCGAAACAAATAGAATATTTTACCTTACTATAATAGAAATTTAAAAAAGTAATGTAGAGGCATGTCTTACCGAAGAATACCCGATATTTTTGCCAGTCATGAATATTAACACATACGCGTAATAAATATGTGTAGAAAAATATCGGAATATCAGTATAGATATTTACATTTCTAAGCAAGGGGAAAAAGGTACCGTACTTTGGTTATAAGGAAAACACTTTTATTTTATTCAAACAGTTTCTTAAAAAAACAAATAGGCCGGAAGTAGTTATGAAAACAGGAATCCAAAATACGTTGAGTCCTTAGACATATATGTATTATACAAGAATAGTTGGTTATTCACCCCAACTCTAGCTCAAGTTATGACTAGAGGCATGGAGGAGAAAGATGGGGTGCGGTCATGCAGGTTATAAATCAAGAGAACATGTTTGAGCAGAAACGGAAGTTGACTCACATGGAAATGATGTTCCTATCAAACAACGTATACATCACTTCGGGACTGAAAACATGCAAGTGAGTTCTAACTAAAACAGGAATTAATCACGAAAAAGAACATACTATTGATCAAGAAAAAAATTACATTTATAAAACAGCTGCATTAGGTATATACATGCATTTAAAATGTAATCACCCCCCACCCATATATATATATGTATATATATATATATATATATATATATATATATATATATATATATATATATATATATATATATATATATATATATATTAGCAGGACTCATGTGTCGGCGTAGTAGTCTGTAACGGAGAAAATTTGTTACAGTTAGCAGTACGCAATTTAGTTGATGCATTACGTTCGGAAACAATGAAGTATCGAGAGACTAATGTACTAACTGAATGAAAGTAAACTACTAATGAAAAGGCTGGAAACGTCTGCTTACAATTGAACGGGTGCCGATCATTATTTTTGCCGAAAATGAGAGGTGGTGAAAAAAGGAAAACGGCAACGAATAAAATGTAATAACTCGATCATTTGTTGGTAGGGAATAGAGGTTCCCGTATATGATGGGAATGTGATGAAGAGATGGTAATTAGTGGATAAGTATTACGCTATCACCTCTATTTATGTGCTTTTGGGTGAGGGTATTTGCTCGGAAGTAAGGATGATACGATGCTGATCAAAAGCGCCGCGTAATATCTGAAAAATGTCCACCATATAGAGGGATCTTGTGTGAACATATTGAATTTCCATGTGTCATCTTGGATTTCCAAGCTATAATGTATTTTATGTAAAAGTAAAAATGCGTATCATTATAATATACTCGAGATATATGATAGAATAATTATATTTCTATATAAGATGTGCATATATTATAGGGTGCTGTGGAGTCTCTTTCTGCCATTGTCTTTATGTATTGCAGCTGCAAACAGTGCTTGAAATAAGTACACTTTATTTGAATTCGTTCTTATTGGCAAATACTAAAATCTGTAGATATTAAAACAACGCGCGGTAAAATGAAGAAAGAGAACGAAATGGAGATGAAAAGTGTCAGTTAATATTCATATTAACATCGACTCCATTTATCATCGAGTCATGTTTGTTGTTTATTTCTTAATTATCTGTCTTTTTCACATAGCCTTTTCCAACAATTCCCGAATATCCAAATCATCGAATATATGTTATATCTGAAACAGCTATGAGTTGCAATGAGTTGCCCTTATTATACTTTTGATGAAAAGGAAATGAAAAAGAATTCATATACTAAAGTAAATTATGTTCCATCTGGTTGCATAGTGTTATTCATACGTACATAGTAACATAAAACACAACAGATACTACACCATATTTAAATAAAATAATGTAATAATCGGAGTGTTTGTATGAAGATGGGTCTTTCTCTCAAACGAAGAGGTAATGTCTGGGAAGTCGATAACATATGGAATGCATATATACTATACTACCCTTTTCTGTTATATACGGAGATTTTTATATTATTGTCTGAAAGCTAATACACTTCATAATCTGTATTTAGATGGCATCGTAGTATATGTCTTTTTCATTACACGATAATTATATTTACTAGCTTATTTATAAAAAAAGTAATAAACGAAATTATGGTTAAATGAGAACAAAACTGATAGTGTGCTGCCAGTTGGATATATATTATGATTTTAGTTTCATAAAATTATATAGCAAATCTCTATTGATAATAAATGCGTATCCTACGAAAAAAACATTATTAGTTCTACTAAATATATTGTAAATCGGTGATGATATTTAATCTTTCCTCATGCATTATTAAATATTTCAAAAACATAAATTCTACCGATAATATTTTTTATGTTGTATACTTCTAATAAAATTTTACCGACCTTTTCAATGGGTTAAAGGAAACGATTTAATCCTACAAATAAGTGCGTAGTCGTATGGGGTAAACTACCATATCAATGTAATTAGTATTTCTATCGTATTCTCAAAATATTTAAATAAAGATTTGGGCCGCTATTCGACGCGATACATTGGCTGCATCATTGAGATTTAATCCGTAAGCCAGGGATAGCACTTGTGAACACATATCTATAAACACCAATATAATGATTGTTACGTGCGCTTGCAGCTGACGTTATCGCAAAGATGATTGACAAAATGGAGGATATCAGCTCAGAAGATTTTTGTACTGCTTAGAGTAATAAGTATGCCAATTGGCCAAATGTTTGACCAAACTTAATGCCTGTTAATATGGTCCAATATAATTAGATTTGTGCGTCGAAGCGAAGATAACACACATGCTAAGGATAAATGAATATTAAACATTAGTAAATCAATAGTAAATGTTTCAATGCAGCGTAGGGTTAATGAAGATCAAAGTTTTCTAATTCGTTACCAATTTAAATAAGCGGAAGGTTACTTTCACATGACTAATGAAGATGCAGTGCAGGAATAACGACTATATATATATATATATATATATATATATATATATATATTTATATATTTTTATATATATATGCATACATATATATATATACATATATATACATATATACACATATAAATACATATATATATACATACATATATATGCATGCATATATATACACATACATATATATACATACATATATATATATATATATATATATATATATATATATATATATATACATATATATTATAGATAACACCGTATGTCAAGGTAAATACCGTAATCGGGGACTGGGAAAACTTTGGATTCCACAATTGAAAAACACGGAGTTCTACTGTATATACATCATTCGTATATTGGGTTATAATTCATTTTATTGCACTGACGAAAATGTGCCATTTACGTATGTATTTATTATGTAATTATACGGAAATATTTATAATGATCAGAACTTAGTTTTACATTTCCTCATTATAGCATAAAAAATTACTAACAATAAAATTGTAATAAGGAAAACTGTTACTAACATTAGCGTCTAGTTTAAAATATAATCACATAGCGTAATAATCAAGGTACACTACAGGTAGATTAAGTTTAAAAAAGTAAATTGCCAAATTAATTTTAAAAGAACTTATCCTTAAAAAGTTGTTATGTGTAACAGATGTAGTAAAATATGAAGTAAACAAAGATAAAAGCGGATAGTGATAAAAATGTAAATGTAATAAAAATATAGTAATAACATAAACTGTAACAATTTTATAAAAGTATTACCATTTCAGTGTCGGTATAATGCAACGTTAAATCTTAGTACAAAATTCATCATTCCCACAAAAAAATCATATTTATTAAACTCATTTACAGGATTTGCATAGTATAATCAATTTTATTAGAAAATCAGAATACACACACACACACACTCACACACACGCACACATGAATATATACATCACAAATAAAAAAATTAAGGGATAAATATACAGTTTAGCAATGAGCATCCATTAGATTAATCTGCATAAAAAATTTAAAAGCTCGTAACATACAGGAACTACATGGAATATAAAATACAATAGTAAATCTATAAAGTTTACTATAAAGTAAATACAACAAATCTGTGATAATTTTGCGTTAGATAAACATTAAAAAAGTGTATAATCACTAGCTCTGTTAATAAAACAGTAAAGAAAAACAATAAAATATATAAAAGAAAAACAAGAAATATAATCAGGGGCAACGGATATGTGTGTAAGTAAAAGTTATGGGATTTATTGCCTTTTTAATGTTAATTAGGACTCTTAAAAAGTACGTAATAGTTGCAGTCGACCGAGTTTTCCGATGTTTTCGTATGTATATGTATATATATATATATATATACATATATATATATATATATATATATATATACTTAAGAATAAATTAATGCAATTGATCTACTGGTATGGCTTATAAAATATTAATGGCTGTAATATTTTAACAAATTGAAATTAATTTGGAGTGGACTTTTAAACTCATATATTATAAGTATCCAAATTATATATTTATTAAAAAAAAAACAACTTCACCGGACGCATATAATAATTTATTTACCGGACTCCTCAGCTAAACAAATAACAAACCGGGGAATTATGCCTACTTCGGATTGTTACCTTGTGTCTTGGATTATTCAAAATACAAATCGGATCTCTTTACCTCACTGCTACCAAGCATTTTCACTTCGAAACTTAGAACACAATTTGGATATGAAATAAAATATCTTTTTCATTTTGAACCAATATATAATTTCTTTTACTCTATGATATTTAAAAACTTTTTAAAAATTTAATGGTAATTTTCTGTGTTTATTGTTTTTAGAAAAATTAGGTATAAAACATTAAAATATTTGCTACTATTTTCTCCTCGTAGGAGATGGGTACGCATCGAAAACCTATAGGTTTAGGAGATATACTAATTGAAATCGATTCTTTGCCTTACATATAATAAAACTTTCTAGATTTGAAATTTAAGCATTTAACGTCATACATTCAAATTACTAAACTTTAATATATATATATATATATATATATATATATATATATATATATATATATATATATATATACATATATATGGGGGGGATGTGTGCGTGTGTGTGGAACGAAATGGAATGCGGATATAAATATATATATATATATATCCATATGGTAATTTAAGCTACATATTTAATTTATAAAATAAAATGTAAGCTTAAATGCCTGTGTATAGGTGTTAAAACCCTTACTTCATATTACAGCTGTTATGCATAGATAGCAATGACGATCAAAACATAAGCCCGAACTCTTTCTGCTTTATGTTACTATTATTCTACTTCAAATTATATTTCTCATAATTCTGTTCAGATACACATTTTGTTTATCTTGAAGGATCTATTATTTTATGAATTCCAATGAAGTTGAGAAAAGCTGACACAACATAGAACATACATGGAAATGGGGGATAAACTAACACATAATTATTAAATTGTGATATTTAGCTGAATGTTTTATAAATATTATAAAAATAAGTATTTCACAGGATTCAGTAACATGCCACATTCCAAAATATTTTCATACATCGTCTTGATGTTCTTTGCATATAAGTATAGAAAGTTACACATAGTGTTTTATGCACCAAATAAAAATAAATTTTCTTAACATCATAAGACGGAAATGCTTGCTAAAAATGATTGCCGAGAATATAGTAGGGTGAACACGTTTTAGAGTAGGTATGTATTTTGAAGTCGTGGTTTACACATGGACGTTCTGAATTCAAATCCATGTTACCGTTTGTACGCGTATTTTCTAGTTTATGCAATCCTAAATAAAACAAATAATTATATTTTGGACCAATTTCTGAATTTATTTGAAATGTTTTTCAGGGAGCAACCTAAACCATTTAAAAGCCATATTTTTTCTTCAAGAAACAAGTAGGAACCATTGGACACAACTCTGTGGATCTGTCACTAGGCGCTCATCTCTGAAATATTCTCTTTCCACGCGCACGCACAAAGGTAAACTAACACCCAGACACATGCACAATTCATCGGCGTCATCGTTTTTCAATCTGTTAAACCTTATTTATTGAAATATTTCAAAACATTTTCACTGAACACCAATTATAATATGAAATTAAAAGAACATTGACTCTTAAAAATAACTTTCCTTGACAAATATTTTACTTTATAGAACAGAGATATTTAGAATACACATTTCTTGGCCCTTGAAACGCGCGGATCTTATTTAATCCAATTAGACTTCTAATTTCTCAGCTAATTGATTTTTTGTTTTTATAAGAACTCTAAAATATTCAGGAACATTCTATACGTCCTTATTGCTGCAAACCTTCATTTTTAAACATATAACTTATTTCTTTTGTGAATATGTGTTTCTTAACTTTTTATTTTGTTCTGTTTATCGTATAACAATATTTCTCGTTTTTCTCACATTTGATTATCAGCCCTGAACACGTTTTCACTAAAAAAAAATATTTCTCTGAACAGGGCTCATCTCCAAAATAATTCAATGTAAACACCAAAACTAATGGAAAACCATGACAGAGTAATAACAAAAGTTCAGTTAGAGTACCTTATCTATATAATTAACAATTATTTTATATACGACATATATACATAGTACATTAGTAATCTTAAAGATTTGCGTAATCATAACTCCAATTCTATAATTTTATTTATACAAAAACGTTTACATGTTGTCCACTTGTTCTATTTTTCCGATTTTGATTTTCTGTCCGTTTTAAAATTTGGTGCCAGTGAAATTAATCAACGGAACCAAAGGATATAAATACTACGCAACAAAAGAAAACAGAAGTCATTAATTGGTGCCACGTTAATTTCAAGAGCCAGATATTTTACAACATGACTTTGAAATGGCAGTTTTTTTCTGTTATTTGTTGTGAGGGGATTTATCAAGTGAATGCGTCTGACGTTTGCTGAAGAACTTTATCATGAATGATAGCCTCATAAAACAACGACATCAAAAATACTTCTCTTTTAATAATGATAAAGTAATAAAAAGTGGCTTAATACATTTCAAGGGAGAAATAGGCAAGCTGTGATGCTTCTGCTCATCATTTTTTTATTTTTCATAGCTAAAGACACTAAAGTTGGTATATTTAGGTAGAATATTTTCATTCAATCAAACAATATTAAATGCAACGGAGACTTTATGATTCTTTTCTTAATTTTTCGATTTTCCGTATAATCTTTTTCTTTTAAAGTCAAAAATATTTTTGAAAATTTCCATAATTTTTGCGGTCGCGAGCGCTTTCCATTCATCCACCAATCATCATCAGATGTTGAAGTAAAAGTACGGAGGAGCAAAAATGAGAATTAAAAGTGAAAACTTAAATATACAGGCGTAAGGCGATGATAAGTAAAAATATATATACAGTCGTTCAAAAATAGAGGTCGATTAAAAATTCGAGTATTAAAATCAGCAGGTACGTGGACGCCGTAAACAAAATAAATACTTTTGCTGTTTTAGCAAAAGAGTTACAATAATATCAGAGGGTATCATTTTACGCTTACCATCTACATAATGTCAGCATCAATATACTACATATGAATGAGTCCCCTGTAGAATTTTGGAATATATATATATATATATATATATATATATATATATATATATATATATATATTTATATATTTATGCATATATATATGCATATATATATATTTATATATAGACATATATTTATTTGTTTATATATATTTATATATATATATTCACATATATATTTATGTGTATATATATAGATATGGATATATATATTAATATATATATATATTTATATATAAATATTATATATATTCTTATATATGTATTTATATATATTATGTATATTTATTTAGGTATATATATATACATGTATATATACACACATATACACACATATATATATGTATATATATATATATATATATATATATATATATATTATAATTTCTCAATAACGTAGACAACAAGATATTACAACACGTTCATTATGATATATTCATTCAGTGGTACGTTTCTCAACGATCTAAACAAGCTTTGATATCATTTCGTTAAAGATGTTATGATATTTTTTCCCTTGGTTTTATACATATATATATATATATATATAAATATATATATATAAATATATATATATAAATATATATATAAATATATATATATATAAATATATATATATATATATATATATGAGCAAACAGTTAATAAAACATGTTTAAAAACACTTTGAAAAAGAGTTAAAAACATATTTAATCTGAATAGGAAACTTTTGATAAGCGAATAGTTCTTAATCCGCGGAGTTTCGAAGAAATTCTTTCCTTCTCATCAGAGGGTAGGAATTAGCAAAATTCGGGATCGGATTTTGCATACAAATGTATTTGATGAGACAAGAATAACTCAAAGATCTTACTTGATAACAAGAAGTGGAGCAGAGGGTATATGGTGAAAAAAAAGGTGATTACACGTGGATGGATAATCTGGTAAAAGGTAAATAATCCAATGACGGTAAAATCCAAAAATATAACTCCAAGAAAGTTAACTGATTTTCCATTTGCACAAGTAAAATCCAAGGAAGTCACGTAATTGGAAGATGGTCCAAAATAATCCAAAAGGTCGAAATCCATGGAATAATTCAAAAATATATACAAAGAAAAGAAAAGGGGAAAATTCCAATAATATTAATAAAAGAAAATATGATATACTTTTCACACGACTGCCGAGACATAATAAGAAAGATCAGGGAAGAAGAAGAGGAAAAATAAGTGGTGATAGAATTAAATATAAGATAGAACACAAATGGCAAAATGACTCAGACAAAAAGGATGTTAAAAGGCGCGAAAAATATATAGGGCAAAAAATAGGTTAACTGAAATGTACAGGATATTACTTAAGAAAATATCAGCAAGAGTTGTTAAAAGACACTAAATGGAAAAATAAATAAATAAATTGATAAATAAATAAAAGATAGAAAATAGATAATACGTTAATAAATAAATAAATAATAAAATATAAAAATAAAAAATGTCTGTAAATTCAGGATAAAGCAAGTAAGTATGTAAATTCAGGATAAAGCAAGTATGTCTGTAAATTCAGGATAAAGCAAGTAAGTATGTAAGCAAATGCATATAGTAAAATATAAGTAAATATACATGCAGGATATAGATGTGTGGGTAGATAGGAATATTAAGACTAAGACGGAATTTGCAGATAGAAAACCGGCTAAACAAAGAAGAACTAAAGGAGTAAAGTAAAGGATTATGAAGTTATAAAGTATTAAGAAAGTATGTAGGAAAAACGATAATGTTAAAGAAGAATTATATATCTATCTGAAAGGTTCAAGTAATAACAATATAATTTAAAAATTACCATAATTAAATTTCGACGTATGTCTGCGGAAAGAGATCAGTTCGTTTTTAGAATGTATTATATTGTTACTCCTATTATAAGCTCTATCTCCTATTTGGTTTTATCGAGCTTTTACATCGGGTTCAGATTACTTCATAAATATTAATTCTTTAATATTTATAATATACTTTAGTTTTACCATCTTGGATCATTTTGGTAAATTTAATTGTAATTTTTATTTTATTATTTTATATATTTATTTATATTATATTATATTATATTATATATATATATATATATATATATATATATATATATTTAGGAGTAGTGCATAGCGCATACGATAACTAATATTGTACAGCACTGAATCGTAAGCTCTCCATGCCCTTTACCTTTCCCTTATAACATTTTTCTAATTTAACTTCTTTACACCTAACCTGTGTACAGTGTTGTCTACCCGTAGCCCTAATTTTTTTGCGACAAAATATTTGAGAAACACGCCCAAGCTGAAAACCCAATGCCTTATAAGTCTCACATCAATAGAGACAGGAGGATTTCATAATGTCATTAGGAATTTTTTTCTTCCGCAAATTTTTAACGAGAGATGATTCGTTTAATCAAACAGCAGTGTTTAACGAGAAATTAAGCATGTATTACTACATCAACAATTAAATAAAAAATATTATGCAGGTACTAACATCAGTGAAAACTAGCGATTCGACATAGCGCAGATTATTTAATGTTTTTCGAAACAATCTAATGGTTAACTAATGCATCCAGAATCATTGCTTACATACAAAAACAGATTGGTCACAAAACGAAGTGACAAAACTATGAGCCGAATACAATTTCAAAAATTTAATTCGTAAAATTCTTCTCCTTTCAAATTCACCGAGTCGAATTCTTTCCTTAAAAAATCAAGTTCTCACACAAAAGAAAAGTGCCAAGTATTTTTGCTTTTGTAGAAAAGATAATTTTTCTCTTCTCCACACTTCTAAAAATGTTATCTAAAATTGCACACTACTTACTTACAAACAATTAGGCAAAAAAAAAAAACAAAAACAAAAAAATACTGTATACAATTACACCCTCCTTGCGAAAACAGCAAAAAGACTTACTTGCAAACGCTTTGACAAAAAACTGTTGGGCGCCCATTAATAAATATTTGGATTTATTCCTGGCTGAATTTTTTTGCTTAACATGAAAAACTGAGTGTGGCTGAAAATTTAAATACCTACATTAAAGGTCACGGTAACATGGTATCTCGAAACAGCAAAGAGAGTATGTAATTCAGTTCAACTAATTGTTCGTTCATTAGATTTTTGTTTGAAAAAGGAAAACAAAAAACACTATCTTAATTTTCTTGTGTAATTTCCCTTTGATACACGGATCTTCAAAGCAACAGTAATTGCTGTCAGTCTTGTTGTGTGTGTTTTTTATCCCCCTTATTGTACATATAAAACCGCAAAATTATTTGTTCTTATCTAACTATGGAGTATTTTTAAATATAATCGCCAAGTACTAAAGGTAAAACGTCGGGGAATGACGGCAACTTAATCAACAAAAATTAGAAGAACGGCAGCAACAATTGTTTTTGTAATTTCATAAATAACAAATTAAAATTCCAACAATATACATTGCAAAACCTGTTCGTGGACCCCATATTACCCAAAATGACCCGGAGTTTAATTTTTAGAAACTATTCAACTAAACTACTATCGGAACTATTCGGTCCGAAACAAACGTTGAGTATGCCTGAACATAGTCAAGGACAACAATCAAAATTCCTTAACGTTTTAAGCATCGCTGAAAAAGCTCTGTAATTTATATATATATATATATATATATATATATATATATATATATATTATTCCTTAATTGGATTTTTTTATTTTGAGATGAGCATTATATGTTAATTTTATTTTTATTTCGGACTATTAGTCTCATCTTTATTAGTTGTTGTTTTTTTTTTAATCTTAGTAAAAAAAAAAGATTAAAAAAACAACAACTAATAAAGATGAGACTAATAGTCCGAAATAAAAATGAAATTAAGCTCTGTAATGGTTCCAAACTAACTGATCTGACTGCAGACAGGTTCAAACGTTTAATATTTGCACAAGAACTAGTATCAACAAAAGACACGAAAATCAGAGGATTAGTTCTGCTCATGCTTGAAAACGAACGAGGATTGGCTGTCCAAAACAGCAAGAACACTGTCAAACAGTAATTTTTACAATTTGTGATTCGATAAGGATTGAAGTTTCATGTGTAGCTTACTTTAGAAATATCAGAAGCAATGAAACCGCATATTCTTCTCCAAAAGACATAATGGAATTCTCATAGTTCCTCAATAAATCTAGAACTAATAGATTTACAAACTGTCCGGACAATGTTACCATTATACTAAATTGTATTGAACAGAGTTATGTGCAGTCACCAACAAACATATTGCAAAAATAGTAATAAAAAGTATCCTAACTAAAGTACGGAAGGGGCACCCACAAAACGGGAAATTCCAAGAGTAAAAGTATGCAAGCTCTTTACAACATTGTCGATAAGAATTTAAGAAAATATATAACTGCTGATATTTTATATAATTCCATAAAACTCCAGCTTTACTTCGGCTCTGATCTTTCAAACATTAACTGGAGTTCTTGGCGACAATTAAATAAACTAATCCTATTAAAGACGGAGAAAATGGCAGAATTACGAGAATATTAAAATCTTGGCGAGGTAACCCTTAATATAAAACTTAAGAGAGTTACCAAAAAGCTAAAATCTTATGCACTAAAAGCTTCGAATAACTTGTTCAGAACTAACTGGATAGAAAGAATCCATCTATAAGATATCTCAATGAGTACGTTTTTTTCGCAATATAGATAGTACGGCGTCCAAATAGATAAATCTTGAAAGGAAACTCAAACAACGATTTCTCAAAATTTACCTGACAGACGCATACCTTCAGATCGAAGTGGATTAAGAAAGATCCAGATTGCTCTGCATAAACTTACATAGAGGGTTGTACAAATACAACAGTCTTTCTTTTGGGGTCAAGATAGCGAACGCAATTTTCCAGCAGGTCATTATACAAGGCAGGGCGACCTTGGCAACGCTTTTTGGATGACATACTGGTGACCTGGCGACAGAGAACCAGAACTATATATTACATGTATACTAGAAGTTACCTAAATACATGATTAAAGTTAAGGAGGTTATGCTCCACTTGTTATCACCAGATATCAAATAAGTAGATTACATCATGAATAGAGCGGTCGTCGACCGAATACAGAGAGATTAAACGCAATCAGAAATATGCTGATCACAGATAAGGTTCAAGACTTACAAAGCTTCTTCGGCCTATCTAACTTTTACTTATTATTTGTCAAATAACATGGGGAATCCAGGAGGGCCTTTTGATAAACTTTTAAAAATACAGTCCATGCTTATAAACCCCTGAAAAAAAGATGCATCCGACGAGGTAAAGAGAATTCTTACTTCTGATCTCATTATCATCCATTGCAATCCTTGTCTAGACATCATAATCGGAAGTGACCTAAAGTCATACGGCATCCGTGTTTACATTCTCCATAAGCTGCCACATGGTTTCCTAAAAAAACTATAGCACACGCTTTTAGATCCTTACTGATACCTAAGAAGCAATGAGCTAAAATCGAGAAAGAGAACAAAGGATTGATATTCGCTGAACCATAGTTCAATAGATAATTACATGGAAGACATTTCATACAACAAACAGGCCGGAAACTCTAATAAACACCCATTAGGTCTAAAAAAATGTCTCTCAGTCTATACTGCATACAGATGGTTTCGTAAGGGAACGATTCACTTTTATTACAACTTTAACATCAAGTTCCTAAATATTTGCCATATGCATAGTTTATCGCGATTAATTCCTAAAAATACGGAAGTTTTAGAAGACTACACTGACGACGAATTGCGAAAAAAAAATATGATCACGAAGTGATTTAGGCCGAAATTAAATATATATATATATATATACACACACACACACACACATATATATATATATATATATATATATATATATATATATATATATATATATATATATATACACGGCATACTCGTTGACACACCGGTTCTCATATGATCACCGAAGTTATCAACGTTAGTACTAGATGGGTGACCATTTAAAAATTCTAGGTGTTGTATGTTCTCCCCATTCACCCCGGAATTTGTTTTCAGTCGTTCTGTACATAAACTTGATTGGCCACTGGCATTTCGCAATGTCGAGATGTAGTTGAAGATTGCGCAAGCTCTGCTACAAAAATTCCCCGCGCAGGAACCCCTACGTGGGTATCCATATTCTGTCAAAAACTGGATGAGCATATATATATATATATATATATATATATATATATATATATATATATATATATATATATATATGCATGCGTATGTGTGCAAGTTTCTCATGAAAATATATACTTTTCATATATATATCAATATACGTTATTCTGAGTTGGCAAAATAAATTAAGCTCACTACACATGTATTTATATATCAAAAGTAAATACACCATACCACAGATAAATTTACAGCCCGCTCCTTTTATTTTATTATTGTTATTATTATAACATGCGTTTCGTTGAATGATGGAATCTACCAAACAACTCATTAAGGAAAGATTTATGTTGTTTGGTGAAAAAGAACATATTTTAAGAGTTTAAAATCTTTCTTGGTTTAAAAAGTGTAAACAAAGTGTAGGTAAAATACGGTTTAGTTGGTTGGTTGTTTTTGTTTTACGGCATATCAACATTTTAGGGTTATTTAATGCCGAAATCAAAGATTTTGAAGAAAACTTTTTTTAATAGAATATATTTGTTGTTTTCACGTCGGTTTCTATTCAACCCATAGTTGGGACCCTAACAGGTTCTACCACTCCGGGTCAGAGTGGACCTGGGAGCAATGTTAATTTAAGGGTGGCTCCACACTCCCCAAAGCCCACAAGCTGGGGCCTAGCCACTGGATATATTTTAAGGTCATATCCAGGACCCCCATTAAGGGACTTTTACCCTCTGCAGGGGGGAGCAGTCGGTGTATTCTAATGCCCCACCGACAGGGCCAAAATACGCTTTGGACTCTTGTGCACATGAGGATTAGTTTTATTTATATATCACGATATTTTACTTCAATGCAATTAAACTATTTTCTTAATTTTCGTATTTAGGTTTAACACATATTTAAGGCAATATGTCATACATAAATAGGGCATATATTTTTCATTACTATTAGAATTTTAAAAAAAGTAAAACTCAATAAGATTACATCTGGCTTTGAAATGAAATTAATACTAACATCATTTTCATAGAGCTTTCCCTCAGCTAATATATAAAACGCTGTTCAATAAACATAACTGGTTAACGGAGAACCAACTCTCTAAGTAAATTATCATGTCTAAAATTTGCAATGGACATATACATTTTCGAGTCTACCAATATTGCTAAGATATTTATTTAATTAATCAACAAGTAAAATAATATTATGTTTTGATTTTTATTCCAATTAACTAATCGTGACTTACACGCAATGATTTCAATTAATCTAATTTACAAGCAGCAATTAAGAAATCGGATAAGTGGATATTCATTAGGTTATCTCTAACATCTAAAGATGCAATCATGTTTTCTTTCTCTGCTTATTTTTTCTTAGCTTTTCTCTTGTTACTTTTTCTTTTTTAATTTTATGTTTGAACAAGGGACACTACGTATGCATATCATTCTAAAATAACATTTTTTCTTCGGACTACATTTTCATATCACATTTTAATTATTATATATTATTTATATTTCATTGATTACTTTATTATTTTTATTTTGTGTTTATTATCTATCCATATTTCTCTGCGTGTATATAATTACATGATCACATTAATATATGCATGCATACACACATTCATACACATACATATACATATATATGCATACACATATTTAAATATATCTATTTCTATACACATACATATTTTATTTGTATAACCTGTTATGTTCTCTAAAATCTAAACCTGAAAAAAAATTCAATATTATGACTATATTATTGTGCAAATATGGTTATATAATATGTGCACTTATATACAAACATATACACATACACATGCACGTGCATATATGGGGGCATGCATACACATACATGTAAAATACACATACATGAATACAACATGCAGCCACGTAGATGCAAATGCATACACATGTGTATATGTCAAAATATACATATGTTCACTTAGACAAACATCCACAAACAGTATTTTTTAAATTATTATTGATTTTAATTCTTTTTTTTATTTAATGTTATCTATCTGTTTTTCCTTGTTCGATTTTTCTATTCGAATATTATATGTATGTATATATATATATATATATATATATATATATTCAGCAATAAATTCATGTTAATATATATATATACATTCGCCAAAAAGAAAGTCCGCACCTGTAATTTTTTAATTCAATAAATCCCCCAAATTTTGCAGGCTGTCAAATTGCAGAATAGTTATGCTACTAAATATTGACTACTTCATTATGTGATGTTGTATTTTTGTTTGAATTAGTGCTATACGTTACATTTAAATAATAATTTTCTATCGGGCAGAGTTTCTTTTTGCCTTCTCTATTTGAAATTATTTTTTTTGCACTTGATGTAAACACTAGAATACTTCATTTGAAAGTAAAATATAATCTGGTAACATCATAGAGGAATAAAATTCAAATTAAATGAAGTATAGGTAGTTTAAACAATTACATTCGATTTAGGTTAAAGTTGTGGTCTTCGAAAAATTGTAGGTGAGGACCTTCTTTTTTGGCGGCATTGTATATATATATATATATATATATATATATATATATATATATATATATATATGATTACTTTAATTTATCACAAAAATGAATACAAGAATACAAAAGTGTATGCGTAAATTTTTAAGTATTTACTTCAACAGTTCTCAATATATAGGTAGATCTATGTAGAAAGTTATGAAAATATATATGGCAATTAAGCTACACAGAATATTCAGCGTTTCATTCTCGTGAGAATTCGTAAAGCATATGGGAAAAGTTGTGTTTATCGCGCGTTTATATACAAACACATTATATAGCCAATCAGCTTTCTAGTTGCCATCGTGTTCATCCTAATAATCCAATGAGAGGACACTTGCAATACAAAGACAGAGTGGACTTCCGATTCACCCCTTCGCTTTATGTGTTCATAGGAAGGGTTAATATACTTTTGTTGTAGTACGTTGGCCAACTTTCAGTTAGCAGTGTGACACCTTGCTTATCCTTATTTCTAGTTTTATGGCGCAAATTAAGAAATCATTAATATTCGTAGATAGTTTCTTATCTAATACTTTTTCTGTGATTAGTCTGATAGAAAACCTGATCTAATTTGAGATTATCTCTGAGACCAAAGACATTTTATAAATGTTTGCTGATTGACACTGACATTTTATTAATGTTTGCTGATTGACAAAATAAATCAGAACAGTTTTTATTTGCAAGAGAAGTTAAAAGGAATTAAAACATTTTTTTTAATTACATTTTCACCTCAAACAAGGCACATTGCCACTTTGGTGTAGGGGGGCTACTATCAGGGTCAGCAACTACTGGGGCACCATGTAGGGATTTGGCCAGTAGGTGAGGGGGAGCTGAACAAGAGGTTATGCAGGATATCTAACATGCAACACAATCAAACCATTAGCTAACCTTTCTTCAACTAGGACTGTGGCCGGGAAAGCCCATCGGGGATGAGTGCAGGATCCCTTTCCATGCACGACATTGCACTACAAACAACCCGATATTATACAACTGTTGATGGAGCAGCCGCTCTAAGCGCTACCAGAGAGTTAGGGCTCCTGTACTACCAGTCTGAAACAACAGCCAGGAACTGTCAATCCGGTACCCTCAGCCCATCAGAAGAAGATCACCCCAATCTAATTGCACCGGCATGCGTGGTACTCAAGCACTCCCAAGTGCCAAGTTATGAGGGGTCCGATGTGTCGGGAGTGGGGGAACGGCATTCAATGCCGTAGACAAGAAACAAGATCTACCACTAAGTGTTTTGTCGATTCACCTGTGATATTGTCTCTGCGCCTGACTAATAGGCAAGGAAGGAGTATGGAAGCCGGCGATAGACAGAGCCTATCTACTCCTTAAGCAATTTAGGTTTGAAGACCGGTAATTTTTTTGAGTCACCAGCTCTAGGAAGGTTGTCGTCAAAGACTGGAGAGGCCTCCATCCCCTTTGGTTTAGTTTCAGAGTGTTCCTTCTCCTAGACGGGTGATCTGGGAAGATCTACTGGGTGCATCAACCCTGAGAGGGTTTGCTCGGCGCCTGGGTCCTACTCCAGGTATTTCTGCGACCCCGCGTGGTTAGTTAATTTTACAGGGTTAGTTTGTTTAAAAGTAGCAAATTTACTACGGATATATCCGTAATAAATTTGCTGATTTTGAAAAATTCATTTTAACTCCTCTTGCAAATAAATACTGTTCTAATTTATTTTGTCACATGAAGTTTTCGCAAACGTTTGAAAATTATTTTGTTTTTGCCTCATATCTTTGTTACAAGCAAACTCATCTCCTATAAGAGATTATATTATATACTGTTGTGGTGGCAACCACTTATTTGCATATGCGAATAACATAACACTATAAATGGCAAGCCTAGGTTGGCCTTGGTGCGTCTTACTCAAATGTCACCAGAAGTGACGCTGAAGAGCGTACATGTCCTCCCACCAAGACTCTCTGACTCGACACCGTCATTTGTACATATTGTAAATATACCTTTTCTTTAATACACTTATTATTGCGTTATCTTGTTGTTTGCGTCTTCATTGTATTTCCTTACTAATTATTGTTCAACCTTGCAACCACAACAGTTGGCGACGAGATATGAAGCGTCAAATATAACAGTTTGACGAAGAACTATTAAAAAAAAAGTACAACGCAAAGGTTGACCATTTTTTTTTTTAAGGAATGTAAAGTGTTGCCGAGCAAACGGATTTTACGCTAAAGAGAAGTTTCAACTCAAGTGAAAAAAAAAACTCTAACGTGGCAAAAGCGACAATTTACGCCGTTTTCTGGGAATCCGACTTGCAAACGAATGTAAAAGTGAATTTTTGTTTTGTCGCTACACGACAAATCTTACTAAAGGACCAACTTGCAAACGAAAAGCGAACTTTGTTCTGTCGCAAAAACGACAGGTCAGACCCGTATTACGAAAAGCAAGGAAGTAACCTACGAAAAAAAGTTACCAGTGGATTCTAATTACTGTTCTCCGTAAACAAAACAACAACTAAAGGACTTTTTAATTAATGTTTTTGGTTGACGTCTGTACTAAAAGGAAATACCACAGCTAAAACGAAAATTCAAGGAAAGGATTTTTTCTTGAAGTTGTCACTGAATAACGGATAATACAGTAAAACGTCACGGAAAAAAAAGGTAATCTCAATTTAAGAGGTATATTAATTACTAAAATACTAGAGAAAACACACAAAGAACTAAATGTACTGCATACATTTATTCAATTGTGACTCGAAAAAAAAACTTTTATTTTGGGGAAAGAGTTACTTATTAGTAAGTGCCTAAAAACGGAAAGTCAATTCCATTTCGTGATTCCAGATAAACCTGTTTTATTTTTTTTGCAGCGTGACTCGCAAAAAGAATATATTATTGCAAGCAGCGATATTATTATTGAAAACAGGAGCTTACAGCAATTTGCTTTTTTGTTGTAACCCAAACCGGTGTATATGGTACATGGTACAATATTTTTTTAACTACACACTAAAAAACAAAAAAACAAAAAAAAACATGGAAGACTTATCAAAAATGTTCATGCAATTTTAACAAGCACAGGCTGAGCGGGATGAACGCAGACAAGCTACACAAAACGAGTTTAAAGCAGAAAAAACTGCAATTGGAACAGGAAGAAAGACATAAGAAACTACAATTGGAATATGAAGAAAGACAAGAGGAATGTTTTGCTAAAACACTGGAACTACTAAAGAGTAATCGAGAAAATGTCGATAGTGTTAATTTCTCCCATACAACTATTTTTAATAGCATGGACACATTTCATTATGTGCCTGAGGAAGAGAAGAATTTTGAAGCATACTACACAAGATACGAGGATGTTTTTCAACTGGACTGTAAAAATTGGCCAAATAGTCAGAAAGTGAGCCTCTTACTCAGAAAATTGTGTACATCAGAACACAGCAAATTCGTAGATTACATATTAACTAAAAAAACTGCGGAATTAGAGTTCATGGAAGCTGTAAAATTACTAAAAGAATTATTTAATCCAAATATATCATAAAAGATGGCTGTGCATGAATTTAAGAAAGATGGACAACCAAGATTATTTGACATACGCATCAGTTGTCAATAAAAACTGCGATAATTTTAAGCTTGCAGAACTAACGGTAGAATATTTTAAATGTCTAATCTTCGCTCAAGGGTTAGTTTCCACGAAAAATGCAGAAATACGCAGACGAATGTTGTCTAAGCTGGAATCTGAGCAAGATTTAACCCTCCAGAAACTAGCAGAGGACTGTGAAAGGGCCATTACACTAAAAAGGATTTAAAAAAATATAGAAGAATCCGGAGTGGCGTATGTAAGAAAAGTTAGAAAACCATACGCACCAACCAAGAACTTTACAATGAAAAGCAATGGAACGGGATATTCCAAAGATAATAAACATAAATATAGTACACAATATAACAAGCCTCTTCCTAGATATAACTGTAAGAGATGTGCAGAAAAGCATTGGGAATCAGATTGTCCCTATAAGAAGAAAAAATGCTACATTTGTAAGAAGGTGGGACACAAAAGCGATTGCTGCAGATATAAAGATTACACCAGAAAGAGAGTACAGCAAACAAAATCAAATACAAAATTAGACAAAGATCGGCGAAAATACGTAAAAGTGGAAATATTTAAAACATCAATAATGTTACAACTCGACTCCGGCTCCGATGTTTCTATAATAAACCTGAATACGTGGAAAAAGTTGGGAAAACCGGCCATGATGAAAACTAGTAAAGCAGCCCGGACGGTAACTGGTGGTGGTATAAAATTTGAAGGAGAAGTTGTCCTCCCGATAAAATTGAAAGGGATTTCGAAGAAATTAAAAATATTCGTGCTAAAAGATAGTGAAAATCTGTTTGGAATAGATTTAATTGAGAAATTCGGACTATGGGATAAACCAATCAATACATTCTGTAAAAAATTATAATGTTCTTCTCCAACAACAGTAATTATAAAAGACGATTTAAAAGTATTATTTCCTGAGGCATTCACGACTAACTTAGGTCGCTGCAATAAATTCAAGGCCTCGTTTGAACTTAAAGAAAAGGCCAGCCCAATTTTTAGAAAAAAGCGAAATGTTCCGTTCGCTGGGTTGGAAAAGATTGATAAAGAATTAAATAGATTGGAACAGACGGGAATTCTATCAAAAATAGAACACAGCGAGTGGGCAGCCCCCACCGTATACGTAAAGAAAAAGAATGACGAAGTTAGAGTGTGCGCAGACGTTTCGACCGGGGTCAACTCCCTATTAAAAAATCACCATTACCCCCTACCAAGCCCAGAGGAAATATTCACGAAGTTGAATGGGGGTAATATCTTCTCCAAGATAGACTTGAGCGACGTGTATTTGCAAATACCGGTCGAGGAGAATTGCTCAAAAATACTATGCATCAATACGCATAAGGGATTATACAAATACAACCGATTGCCTTTTGGCATCAAAGTAGCGCCTGCCATCTTTCAGCAAGCGATGGACACCATGCTAAGTGGTATTGAGTTCGCATGTGCATACCTGGACGACATTGTTGTCAGGAGCAAATCCCTAGAAGAACATAAGAAACATTTGAAACAAGTATTTACTCGAATACAAGAATTCGGCTTTAAAGTAAAAGAAAGTAAATGTGACTTTTGTATGAGCGAGATTAAGTATCTTGGACACATAATAAACAAACATGGACGACGTCCAGACCCAGACAGATCTGCGGCAATAAAAAATATGCCAGCACCCGATAATGTAACAACCTTGCAGAGTTTGTTAGGACTCGCAAATTATTACCAATCTTTAATTGAAGGAATGCATAACTTGCGAGCCCCCTTAAATAATCTGCTTAAAAAGGATACACCGTGGAACTGGACGCAAGAATGTCAAACCGCTTTTGACAAAATAAAGAGCGCACTAACATCTGAATTATTCTTAACGCACTTTGACACCAACTTAAAAATAGTCGTCGCTAGTGACGCCAGCTACTACGGCTTAGGAGCATGCATTCAACATATGCCGGATGGGTCTAGAAAACCAATAGCGCACGCTTCGAGAATGCTGATACCAGCCGAAAGGGCATATTCACAAATCGAAAAAGAAGCGTTGAGCATAATCTTTGCCGTGACTAAATTTCACCGATATGTATATGGTAGACAATTCATACTTGAAACCGACCATAAACCGTTAGTCACGATCTATGGATCAAAAAAGGATTGCCGGTATACACCGCAAATAGATTGCTGCGCTGGGGCACAATACTACTTAATTACGATTTCCAGCTACAAGATTCTTGCATCAAAAAAGATTTGCCATGCGAATGGACTGTCAATAATGATACCACAGAAACACAATCTGGAAGAATCAGTCATTGCAGCAATTCGGACAAATGTTGAAGTAAAAAAATATGGTAGCAAACATCATTAAGGAACTACCCGTAACTTTGTCGGACATTAAAAGGGAAGCCGAGAAAGACGAATATATAAAGGACATAAAAGAGAAAATTATAACGGACACAAAGGTGCAGGAAGTTTTCTCCATATGTCACGATGTGTTACTGTACAGCGAGAGAGTGGTAATACCCAAAACATTGCAGAATAGGATGTTAAGAGATTTCCACAGAGGACATCCGGGGATAAATCGAATGAAGTCGTTAATGAGAAGCTACGTGTACTGGCGTAACATGGACACTGACATAGCGACAACAATTGATAAATGTAAAGGATGCCAGTTAGCGGCAAAATCTCCACCTATAGTACACAAACCTTGGCCGAAAACCGACCAACCATGGTCGAGAATCCACATGGACTTCGCTGGTCCAGTAGGTGAAAACTATTATTTAATTGTAGTGGATAGTTTCACAAAATGGCCGGAGGTAATGCGTTGCAGGAATCCAACAACGAACAACTCAATAGGGTTCCTACACGAGTTGTTTGCAAGATTCGGTGTACCAGACACACTGGTCACTGACAACGGAACGCAGTTCACATCCGCAGAGTTTAAGGAATTTTGCGACACGTTCCGAGTGAAGCACATCAGTACTCCGCCGTATCATCCAAGGTCGAACGGCCTCACGGAAAGGTTCGTGGACACGCTAAAACGAGCGTTAAAGAAATCCATTGGAACACCAACAGAAAAAGCTTTGCAACAATTCTTGCAAGTATATAGGATTACACCACATCCTAGTACACCATCAAACATATCACCAGCTGATCTAATCTTTGCCAGAAAGGTAAAATCAGCGTTTGACAAACTATTGCCAAGGAAGGCAATTATCCGAAACACTACACACACGAGAAGAAAGAAATATAACTCGGGAGATCGAGTATATTTTAAGTGCTACAGAAATAACACATCTTACTGGGAATGTGGAGTAGTGGATAAACGCATTGGTGATTGTACATACATGATTAAAGGCCCACATAATATACATAAAAGGCACCTAAATCAGATAAAAAACGCCATATCCAAGATGATGATGATACGACAACAGTCGAAGAGGAGGGCATTATAGATATCATATACGAATCTTTTAATTTGGAACCGCCTCAAAATGCACCTGAACCCCGAAGATCAGGTAGGAAAAGAAAAGTGAATAAACCGTTAATGGTAAACCCAAAAAGAAAAAGATATTGAAATCTGTGTGACTTCAAATCTTGGGAGGGGGTGTTGTGGTGGCAACCACTTATTTGCATATGCGAATAACATAACACTATAAATGGCAAGCCTAGGTTGGCCTTGGTGCGTCTTACTCAAATGCCACCAGAAGTGACGCCGAAGAGCGTACATGTCCTCCCACCAAGACTATCTGACTCGACGCCGTCATTTGTACATATTGTAAATATACCTTTTCTTTAATACACTTATTATTTCGTTATCTTGTTGTTTGCGTCTTCATTGCATTTCCTTACTAATTATTGTTCAACCTTGCAACCACAACATATACAATAACCGATTATGTCATATACAATAACCGACTATATTATATAGATTAACCGATTATCCTATATACAATGATCGATTATATTATATGCAATAACCTATAATATTATATACAATAACCGATTATATTATATACAATGACCGATTATATTATATACAATGACCGATTATATTATATACAATGGCCGATTATATTATATACAATACTCGACTATGTTATACGAAATGACCGATTATATTATATACAATGACCGATTATATTATATACAATGACCGATTATATTATATACAATAACCGATTATATTGTATACCATAACCGATTATATTATATACACTACCAGATTGTATTATATACAATTTCTTAATATGAAACTAGTAGACATTAAATACTTAATCACTTTGAATTTTAAAAAACTAGTGTCAAACATATATTTCGTCTCAAAATGTATATACTTTACAAATTTTTTGTTTAACACATTGATTACATTCGAATCTGATATATTAACAGTATTAAAAATAAAATGAGTCAAAAATATTTTATTGTAGCAGATTAATATGTTTTATTATGTTATATGCTTTCATCTTCATGATTACAAACAAAACGCTAAAATTAAATAGCAGTTTATCCCTTGTTTCTTAGTGAAATGTTGACTAAATGCTAAAAATATTCGTCAATGTGCTGGGAGAACTTTTGCCGAGTCATACCGATGACTTTATAAATGATACGTGATAGTCCCTTGCTAAAAATATCAGCATTACAAGTGAATGATAATAGGTAAGTTAAATATCTTGTGAAGAAAGCGGCACGCTACCTACATCTAATGCACAACTTAATATAAAATAGAGTGTTCGATTCGCTCTCGATTAAATCGATCATTTAGCTTAGTTTATCACTAAGAAATGTAAGGTTTTCGATTCGTTAATATATTAAAATTGCTCTTAGCAATAAATTAAAGAATTTAAAACATGAATTTCACCTTTTGGAAATTGTTTAAACAACATCAAATGTTACTTCAATGTGTTTAATCTACTACATGCTTATGTATTCATTCCTCGTAAGATTAAGCCATGCAAATGATCTTTATTATATTGCTTGTAAATAACCTGCATTTTAAGAAGACTAACTACAGTAATATATATATATATATATATATATATTAACACCTCAATTTCCGTCTTCGATTGATAAAACGGTTACGCAATACTATAATTATATTTTGTAACACGTGTCTTTGTATGAACTATGTATCTTTAGCATCAAAATGAGACCACATAACACAGCAAAAAATAAAGTCGCCATATATTTTATATGTTTACAAACCAAATTAGCGTTTTTATTAAAAAAAGTATGAAGTCAATTAGTTCTAAAATGTACAACGCAAAAATTTGGCAGTAATCTAACAATATTATAATATAGCCTAATAATATAAATATTTACGATATGCTTATATACCAATGTACTGCCTAAATAAATGGCACGATATTATTTAAAATGAGAATAAATATTTCCTTCTCCTTACTAGGAATCTGACCCGATTATTTTCCTATTATAAAGCCATTGTTTAAGATATGTTTACTTGGCACTTCTCGTATTAACTGCAAGATTATGGCAACAAAACCCCCTTGCATTCATCCAAATATACAGTATTTTCGTAATAACTTTGGTGTCATATACGAATTTATTTAAGACAATTATTTTCTTAAGCATAGCTTATTATATAACTAAACACACTATTATCCCTCAAATACATCATTTATATCCGAAAATTAATAATAACTAAATTTGTGGGTGGCATATATACATCGCAAGTATACTCATATATTCTTGCACCCTTACTTTAAAATCTAAAGTAATTTTAATGTATTGAAACCAAAAAGAAATATTTCACGTTTTGATTAAACAGAGAACACATTACATATTTATTAGTGCATAATGTATATCTGATTGAGTGTAAATAAAATATTATTTTTTTAATTCTATTATTTTTCTTTTTATAGTTTAATATTAATAATTTTCGGTAAAATAATTTTCCAGTTAAACATTCTGTTGAAGATTTTTCTGTTGAGGCAGAAATATTTTTCAAGAAAATACCTAACTTTTTAAAAAATTATATTTATCAACAACATTAACAACAACAGAAATAATAGCATTATATTTATTAATAAAACGTGCAAAGGATAATATGAAAAGTATCACATAATGCAATATTTACCAAAATTATTAAACATTTCGGAGTTTAAATGCTCTATAGGAGTGGCATGGTTCGCCTGTAGGATGCAGTTACAAACCCATACTATTCTGAGGTAGTTATTGAATGTTAAGAGAGAAGGCCAGCACCGATGTTTTTTGCTATTTTGATTGGACATATATCCTGATATTTCTTAATTATTTGTTTATTTTATATTTTTCAAAAGAAATGCAATATTGTTGGACATTTTGGAATTAAAATTGACATTATGGGAAATATTAGTGCTACAGAGAAAATTTCACTTGTTATTATTATACTAACAATTCAAGTCCCAAATAAACCTTAATAAAAGTGTACACAATAGATGTTTTTACATTGGAATTTGTGCAATATTTTTTTGTATTGAAATTCATAATTTCAGAATTAATTAGCTGAGGATTGTAATTCTCAAATATACATCTATTTATTTGAACACATAGATGTTTCATTGCAGTAGCAAAAGTTCTAATGACTTTTCCAAGTGCTCAGTATTTTATTTGCATTCATTACAATGTTCGAGAATGAAGAATCAGTATTGAGCAAACTTTTGAATTGTTTGAGTGTAAATAATTTTTTTTTAAACTCTAGTATCTTCCATTTTTAAGTGGAATATTGATCAATAGTTTTTAGTAAAATAATTTTCCGGTTAAACATTTTATTGCACATTTATCTGTTGAAGCAAAAATCTTTTGTCCAATTGAGTTATAATGATTCATAACAATGCCATAGTTTGCCTGCAGGGAGGCGGTGATGGTTGGATTTTTAAGGAGAAAGCCACCACTATTTTTTTCTATTTAGATTGGATATATGACCTCTTTTTTTGTCAAATTTTATTTCCTTCTTGATTTAAAAAAAAGGAAAATTGCCATTATTAGAAATGTTAGCGTGACTGACAATATTCCACTTGTTATTATTATGTCTAACAAGGCAAGTATAATGCCCAAAATCGACTTAATTAAAAGTGTGCAGATTAGCTGCTTTTACTTCGAAATGTGTTCCAAAAATATTTTTTATTCAAATTTTCACCCCAACCAAGGCACAGTGCCACTTTGAAGTAGGCGGCTACTATCAGGGACATAAGTTGCAGGAGTATTATGAAGGGAGATGAGTAGCAAGATGTCTGTTCACATTACACTTGAACTTCTACATGGCAGTACAGTTGGGAAAGCGGAATCCCGGAAGCAAGTTCCGAAGTTTAGAAGTGCTGGGGAAGAAACTATTGGAGCGGAAGGCTTTCTTACCCCTAGGGATTTCTTACCCCTAGGGATTTTTTACCTCTAGGGATTTCTATTGTAAAAGGGGGGATTTAGCTGCTTGTCGAGTTTGTCGGGGGTGTTGACATCGAGGGGGCACAACCGCTTGTATTTCGTCAGAGCATTCGCCATTAAAGTACTTTGAGAACAGGTAGAGGGATGTAATATTTCGTCGATGGGGCAGAGGCTGAAGCCTAGATGACATTTCAGGACCTATCAGGTTGGCGACTCTCTTTTTAATCCTGTCAATAAGTGAGAGACAAGTAGCAGATGCTCCAGCACAAATGTGACAACAGTAAGCCATACATGGGTGAATGGTGGCCTTATAGAGTTACAGGATACTTTCAGGCGTAAGTAGTTTTCTAGTGCAGTAGAGAGAGAGAGAGCCCACATTCTTCGCAACAGCCTTGGAAATGCTCTCACTGTATCTATTCAAGGTCATGTTCCCTGTAAACGTTAGGCCGAGCAGTTTAAAGGAAGTGCTTTCGGGTAATGTGTTCTTGGCCATTGCTATTAGCAGTAGAGAAGGTTTATTGTAATTATTGAAGAAAACAAGCTTATTCTTGGCAGCATTGAATGTGACCCTCCATTTTTGTCATCAGTCCACTACAGATTGGAGGTCATCCTCTAGTGTTTCTACAATTATTTTTAAGACATAAGTTCATTTGTTTTCCCCTCGTTCCTGCTATAGAGTGTGTTGTAATCAGCAAATATAACCATTTTAGAAAAAAAATATCAGGGATGTCATTTATGAATATCAAAGATAATAAACGTCCGAGGATAGACCCCCTGAGGTACACCCGCCATTATATAATATATTTTAGATGTACAACCATCAAGGACAACTAGGATTTTCTCTTACTCGAGAAGGATTTAATTACATTATGTATTCTTCCAGTGGTACCATATGATATAATTAAAAAAAAAACATCGGTCCATACTCTGTCATTAGTCTTAGATATATCTAGGGCTTCCGCTCTACCCCCCCCCATATTTTGTTCACTGAATGGCCTATATGTTCAGAGATTACAGTTAGGATATCTGCTGTGGAACGGGCGTCCCTGAATACATATTGATTGTCAGTAAGGAGTTTAGCAGATGTAAGGTGATGGACTAGATCTTGATTATTTAAGGACTCAAATGTTTTGGCGAAAAGCGGGAGAAGGCTAATGAGGCTATAATTTAACGGGTCATTTTTTTTTCGCCATAATTCTGGAAACCTAGTACTACATAAGCGGTTTTCCAGCAGTTAGCAAAGCAAAATTCGTTGGAGCATTTGTTGTAAAGTTTTTTAATAGCACAGCCCGGAAGAGATCGCGTCCGCATTCTTTTGAGGTGTCTAGGTTTGTTATGATACCTTGTACCTGAGAAGAGGTGATTTTCAAATCATCTAGTGTGGCGTCTGTCTGCAAAGGAATGTCAGTGAGAGAATGGTGTGCCGGACCCAATGTGGAGTTAGAGGCAAAAAGACTGACAAGCAGGTTAGCCTTCTTGGTGTCGTGCAAACAAGCTCATGATTGCTTGATAGTGGGGTAATCGTTGACTGCCCATTATTTACTACACTATTGTAGATATTCCGAAAATCACGGGTTCCTATTTCTGTGCTTCGATTCGTTTTCTGATGGTGTCTCTCACACAATTACTTCTAGTTACTATGTACTTCTGTATGTTTTAACTGGACTTATGTCGGTTGAATCTGCGGTACGCATGGTGCATTTGAGCAATGGCCAATGCACAAGTGGAAGTAAACCATTGGGCAGGGTTGGGCTTGCTATAAAATTTCCGTGTGGGAGCATGTGTTCCAATTGCTGTTTTGAACCATTCAGTGGTTTCATTTGCGCACTGTTCAGTTGGAAGAGAAAATGTATTTCCCCATAGATCATCTTTGATGAGAGACCTGATGGCTTCCCAGTGAGCATTTTTGTAATACCTCGTTGTTTTGAGCAGTGAGCCATTAGTTTGGGTCGAGAATTTAGGGAGATTTCTACGATTTTCACAGTATAATAAGCATTCCCGACTGGGCTGAGGCCATTTGTTGTACAATCATAGCGAATTGTAGTCCGAAATAGATCTAAAAGTGAGGCATATTGATCTTGATGATCTGCGAAATGTGTAGGAAATGTCACAGTCTATAGTAGGGAATAAGATATAGAGAAGCCATGTGTTGTGTTACCAGCTACGTCTGTAAGTAGAGAATTTAAGCCAGTTACTGTGGTGGGCATTAAAATCACCAAATACAGGTACTGGTGCGTTAGTATCGAGGGAGAGTGATATATCTATGTTGTCAGAGACTTTGTTTATTAGGGCGCAGTCTTAGGTCGAAGGAGAGCGGTAGAGAAAATACATGTAGCTAATATTATGTTGCATGTTTAGTCTAAAGCACATAAAGGCCTGGCGTCTGATTCTCATTTAGTTTCTCTAGTCAGGGGTGGGAGTTACTTATATAGACTCCGAGTCCGTGCATATGTCTGTCTTAATCCTTGCGGCAGAGTGGGAGACAACCAGGCATTTTAAAATGGTTAGAGGGAATGGAGGTGTGTAGGGTAGTTTCACTTAATGCTAAGATATCCGGGGTGTTTACTAGGAGAAATGATTCCTACGGGATTGTGGCCTCAGGAAAGCCCACCGACGATGAGTGCAGGGTCCTTTTCCATGCGCGATAGGGCACTACAAATATCCCAATATTGTACAACTGTTGATGGAACAGCCGCTGTAAACGCTACCAAAGAATTAGGGAACCTGTACTATCAGTGAAACAGCAGCCAGGAACTGTCAACCCGGTAGTCACAACCCATCAGACAAATGTCAGCCCAGTCCAACTGTACCGGCATATATGGTATTGAAGCACCCCCAGTGTCCAGTTTAGAGGGATGGGATGTGGTGGTAGTGGGGGAGAACGGCGCTCGTTTACCTAGTCAGGAAACAAGGTCGACCACTGGGTGATTCTGTTGAGTCCCTGTGATAGCGTCTCTACGCCTGGCTAATAGGCAAAGAATGAGTATGAACCCCGGGCGATAGACAAAGCCTCTCTCCTCCTTAAGCAGTTTAGGTCTGTTAACCGGTAATTTATTTTAGTCACCAGCTCTAACAAGGTTGTCGTCCAGGACTGAAGAGGCCTCCCTCCGCTAGGTTTAGCTTCAGAGTTTTCCTTCTCTTAGACGGATGACCATGGAAGATCTACGGGTCCATAAGAACCGAAATGGTTTGTGCCGGGCCTGGTCCTTAACCAGGTATTTCTGCGACCCCGCATGGGTTATTAATGTTAATTGGTTATTTAGTAGGTTATATATCTACTGAAAAGTTACACTCCTCGAAGTGATAAAAAAGGGCGTTGCTATGCTTTCATTGTTAATGGAAGAGGGTATAGGTAGGAATTCATATAGGGGAAGCAATTACATTTGCAACAGGATGAGAGAGAGAGGGAGAGAGGATTTAATGTATGCTTTAATTGTAAGTAGGTGTAATTCCACAGTGTGAATAAGGTTATGGTGAATGTCGCCAGCCAAGAATATTCTTCAAAGTTTTAGAGATCGTTTAGAAAAACTATGCCACCATACCTCGCTTATATATGCAATACACTTACGGTAGATTCATATTTATTAAATGTGTAGGAAAAAGATTCGTGAGCAGATGTCTTTATGGGAACACATTGGTTTTCTAAATTTTTTTCTTTCGCTTGGTTTTATTATTTATTGCAAACTAAAACAGAACACCGACCAATAAAATTTGATTTTCGGTGTTTCTGACGATGATTCTGATATACAAATTCGTCGCAAATTTACCGTGGGCATGGAATTAACCTTTGAATCCTCGCACTATTTGTGCCATATCACCGCTTTCGTTTATGCTATTCTTATATGATGCGTTCGCGCGTGCACGCGCGTAGTTAAGTGATTGTCACATCGTGGATGATTGTTTTAGTAGACATTTGAAATGACAAGAACGTTTTTAATCACAAAAAAATGTGGTTAATATTCTCTGTTACGTAGTTTTGATGCTTTTTAATTGATCTAAAATAATAAGTTTTCACGGGCGGTTTAAAAAAACATTTTTATTTTTATATTAAGAGGGGTATTCAATTATAACACATTTAATAGGTGATTCTGCAGTTTAATTTAACGTTTTGCTGTAAATAACGCTCCACATCAACCGCACCCCAATTTAGCGTTTTCCATAAGTAATGCGCCGTGTGTGCGTTTAGTATTAGTACGAATAATTCAATAAAAAAATACATTGTTGCGTCGAATTTTTCTCGTTGCTAAGCGACGACCTAGCAAAATGGCTGATCATATTCATTAAAAAACACAATACATAGTTTTATTAGTTTCCGATAAATTTCGATACATTTCAATCCCCTTTCTCTCTCTCTTTCTCTCTCTCTCTCTCTCTCTATATATATATATATATACATACAGAGTATATAAACATCTTACCTTTTTCATCGCTCACTTCTCTCTCTCTTTATCTCTTTAATTCTAGCAAGCAGTCACTCTGACGCTGCTATAGAAATAAAAATTAGTGGTATTAGTCGTAATAATAGTTTTAGCAGAGAGTTAAATGTTATGTTGTGGTAGTATAAATAGTCGCTCGGTTGGAAACCTCTATATAACCGATTTTGTAAAAAAATTTTTGAAATCGACATAATATCAAATTATATAAAATATTATCT
Organism: Euprymna scolopes; assembly: GCF_053919585.1. NCBI lineage: Eukaryota > Metazoa > Mollusca > Cephalopoda > Sepiida > Sepiolidae > Euprymna > Euprymna scolopes. The sequence continues at coordinate 59,587,433 of NC_136493.1, read as the reverse complement.
GAAATAAAACAGAAGAACATGGAGATTATTATTATTTCTACTCCAAAGGAATTCGTTAAATATTTGGCGAAGAAATTATAAATTTGTTTCTTCAAGCAGTACCTACGGCGTCATTACTCAATAACAATATAATTATTAAATACCTACAGACACTAGTGTTGCATCATTTCGGGAATCATTGCTGTGGGCTGTCACGATTAACGTCAGTCAGGAAATTCGAACGCAGGAAATCGAAGTCATGTCTGGCTTCATTAGGAAGGACCCGGACCTTTCTGCTAACGAATATATACATATATATATATATATATATATATATATATATATATATATATATATATATATATTACTAAAATTTTGTCGTTCTTGGTTGCTTGCTTGTTTGCTTGCGCAAATACCACCCCCTACTACTACTACTACTACTACTACTACTCTGCCTCCTCTTCTTACTACTCCTATTACTTCTCCTCTTTACAATTACTACTACGCCTCCTCTTCCTCCTCTTACTACTAATACGCCTCCTCTTCCCTATCCTACTCTTACTACTACTGGTTGACATGTATTTTCTCTACTACTACTGTAAATAGAATGACTCATAGAAATCTATCTATATTTTTTTTCATTTAATTATACTTTCATAGAAATGTTTCATTTATGTCACAAAAAAACTATTTTCTTTACGTCACAATTGTCATGCTCATACATTAATTCCATTCGCTAATATAACACATTGCCCCCTTAGGCGATGTTTTGCAACTATTCTATATTACAACTATAGTCGCAATTTTCTCACAAATAAATCAACTTTGACCTGTTGACAACGTATTTTTTACTGTGTACGTTTTCAGCAGCCTATCTTTTTGCGTTTTAAATTATCCAAATCAACAATTGTTCACACTTTCTGCATTTTTTTACATCGCTCATTTCCGTATTACGTTTAAGTTATTTTAATGCAACTTATAATTCAATGGATGTAAGTTTTTTTTTTCAAAAATAAACAATTATAAATAGAATGTCTCTTAGAAATCTATGTATATTCTTTTTTCATTTTAATATAGTTTCATAGAAATGTTTCTGTTATGTCACAAAAAACTATTCTCTTTACGTCACAAGTGTCATGCTCATACATTAATTCCATAGCTAATATAACATACTGACACTTAGGAGATATTTTGCATCTATTCTGTATTACAACTATACTGTCGCAATTTTCTGACAAATGAATCAACTTTGACCTGTTGACAACGTATTTTTTACTGTGTACGTTTTCAGCGGCCTAATTTTTTTGGCGTTTTAAATTATCCAAATAAACAATTGTTAATACTTTCTGCATTTTTTTACATCGTTCATTTCCGTATTACGTTTAAGTTGTTTTAACGCAATTTTCTTACAAATAAATCTACTATTTTACAATGTATTGTTTTACTGTGTATATTTTCAGCGACCCAATTTTTTCCCACGTTTAAATTAATAGATATTTCAAAATTTGAATTTAACTTTATGTATTATGGTATCTGTTCAGTGCACATTTACCTATAAGTATGGCAAACCACTAATAATTCAATGGCTGTAAGGTTTTTTTTCATGATTAAACAATTATAAACAGAACGACTCATAGAAATCTATCTATATTCTTTTTTTCATTTGAATACGCTTTCATAGAAATGTTTCTGTTATGTCACAAAAATCTATTTTCTTTACCTCACATGTGTTACGCTCAAAGATGAATTCTATAGCTAATATAACATACTGACCCAACGGGTCACGGGTAATCTAGTATATATATATATATATATTTATATATGCGTGTGTGTGAGAGTGTATATACATACATGTATACATGTGTATGTATATATATATATATATATGTATATTATACTCTCCTATATACAGTCTCGTGCTGTGTCTAGATTTGTATTCTGATTTAATGAATATATTTACAAATACAGATTTACTTTTGAATTGCTTATTTAGAACGCTAGTAGCGTCTTTAGAGATTGCCATCAACCAGAATATTAATATAAAATTGGATAATTTGATTAATGGAAAAAATATAAAAACGTGAATGTTTAAATGAATCAATATTATAGAAATACATACTTTTACAAGATGAATATCTAAGTTGTTAGGAAAACTTCAGAAAAAGACAAAACACATGATATATATTAACAACTTTTTACTGATGTAAATATGAATTCATTGAGCAAATATTCCAGAGAACGTTTAAGTTTAAGAACAATAAATCAGTACGATCAATTTTTTGGTCTGTTTTGGTGTGTTTATTCTCATGCGAGTGAAGTTGATATTAGAATTGAACTGAATTTTATGGCTGCGTATTGAAATCGTGCTTCTTGCTTAATTTTTTTTTGTCCTTTTCATTGAAATTTTCATCAAGCCAGACGTGTCGCACAGAAAAAAAAAACGCTGTTTTCTTTAACGAATACGATGTTTGTTAATTGGATATCGGGGTTTCACCTTTACTTAAGCAAGCGGCGATCTTTCTCACTGTATGTTAAATACTGAGTGTACACCTATATGTCACTTCGCTAAAAACTAATGAACTTATTAAATCACTTCATCATAAATAAAAAGTGGGAAAAGGAAGAAGAGGAACTAGTAAGTTGAACAAAGAACTATGACTGTATATTCATGCTCTGTTATCTCGAAAACGAATATCAAAACTACCATAAGTGGAGAAGTGGCGTACACCGAATCTATAATATCGGATCGGGAAGAGAACGGAAAACAATCATACAACCTAGAGGTAGACACTATATATATATATATATATATATATATATATATATATATATATATATGTATGTGTGTGTGTGTATATCCATATAGAAGGAGAGAGGCGAGGGGGGGTGAAACGTATACCAAGCTAGGAAAGAGAGAAATAATTATGCAAACACAAGGAGAGAAACAAACACATCAGAGAAGCAAAGAAGGAGCGAGAGAGAGTTAGAGAGAGAGAGAGAGAGAGAGAATACAGAAAAAGAAAGACCCACACACATTATTACAACTGTGTAATAAAACGTATAAAGGACAAAATTGATGGAGTAAGATGCATCCAATATCAGAGAATAGAAAGGAAAATGTGCAAGAGAGAGAGAGAGGGAGAGAGAGAGAGAGAGAGAGAGAGAGGGAGCCTGTTCCGCAAAGAATGTAGCAATATAGAGCGACACACTGATACACCGTCAGTAAAATAAAACTAAGGACACAAACATATATAGTAAGGCACACACACACACACATACACACACCAGTTGGAGAGAAACGCATATTGTAAAGATATATCCAAAGAAACAGATAGCAAAGAAACAGAGAAGCAAATTTGGAGAGAATGAAGTAAGAGAAAAATAGAACACGTTTAGCAAGGAAATGTGGAGTTATTGCGAATAAAACAAAAGGGGAAAAAGGCGAATGTGAACTGAAACTAATAAGCCAAGTGATTACATATTTTCAGGCTCTAATATAAACTGAATGTATAAACACAGCACTCAGTCGCAAAATATGTTAAGGCAACCAGTTAGTTTTGCAAACACCATTAAGTGACAAAGAAACAGTCGGAATCACACAACACCAGCCACTTTCCGAACTCACTGATGCAATGCATTGCTAAGGCGTAAATCAACATTTGTAAGAGAAAAAGAAAATGGAAACTACGTGAAATGCTTTCAAAATTAATTACTGAATATAATTGAAGAATAAACACAGATTACATAGAAACTGACCATTCTAAAAAAACAAATTATGGAAAATGTTACAATCGCCAGTCTAATGGAAAATGCCACAAATACTAATGGTGTCGTGTGAACAATAATTAAAAGTTCGGCCGGCTAATGAGTACATTAAAAAAATTAACGCCGTTTTTTTCTTTCAAAAGTATTGTATTATTCTACAAAGCCGTAACGTTATTTTATTGCAGCTATACGTTTTATAAATAATTCGAATGTTTTATGTATTGTTTAGAAATGTATAAACGCTATATTAAGTAAACACATTAATTATGGAAACAATACTTATTTTTACGCAACACATTTCATGGGTATTTAAGTTTGTATACCTTTAAATTTAGGGTCAATATTTTTCAAGAGTTACTGAGATAAAAAGATGCATTGCTAATGTCAAAGTATATGTATGCATATATAAACACTTAAGCATACACGCATGCATATATATATATATATATATATATATATATATATATATGTGCGTGTGTATGCGAATGGGTTAATGGTGCTTTCCAAGTACTTTAGTTGTTTTGAGAACAAAAGATATGGCATGCTTTGGTATGGTTTTAATGATAGAGGTTTAAACATCTACAAAGAGAACTACGATTATAACCATGGCTGAGATAAAGACGAAAGATGAAAAAATCGTAGACTACTAGAGTCTGCTACTGTTTTTTTTTGTTTTTTTTTGTGAAAACGATGTGTGAAAACGATATGTTGCAGTGATTTGCGTATTATTATTATTGGCCCGTTGATGTTTTCTAATGACAAAAGATTGACCGCTCATTTATTTATTTATTTTTTTTAGTAATAATAATGTTATAATACGCAAGCTGAATACATTTCTGTTTAATTTGACTCTGGTGTGTCTGTACTAATCTCTAGCCATTGAAATATTTAATTATGCGTATCGATTTGTGAAATACTAGATTTTGATATTTGGAATATCGCTTATGTGCCCAAATACAGGGTGACCCCCCAAAAACTTTAATTAATCCCCGTTTCTTAGTGTTTTTCCGAATAAACTGAAACTTTGGTCATAACTAGTTTATTATATTCAAAACATCACATCAAAACACTACGGTCTTTGACCTTTTTTTTCTCCGTGACTGTAAAATGCTCAGAAAAACAATTGAATGTGCTCTGTTTTTTTGGTCACCCTGTATAATTGAACCCGCTATCTTCAGACAATGCTCAGCTGAAACTGTAGAGACTCAACGCCTCTATCTACTGCGCCACGTACCCAGGACAGAGGCGTTGAGGTTCCACAGTTCTCGGTAGGCATTGTCTGATAATAGTAGTAGGCCAGAGGATTAGTTGGACAAACGTAGTAAGATAATAATAAATATGGAAGAAAGTAATTAAAATGTACAGTTAAACGCCTAGCATTCCTATCGTGTCGCGGAAGAAGGCAATAGGATTAGTTGGCCGAAACGTGGCGAAACAACAACAGGTATGAAGATGAGGAGAATTGTCGAAAGAGTTCCAAAAATACTTTTTAAAAAAATAATATATATTACAAGATGGTTTATTACCTTTTTCTGGCAACGCATATGTTCATTGATAGCAAATATAATAAAAGATCGGAAAACGTACCGATAATTATTTTAAAAACTGTTGATGTTAGAAGTGCTAAAAATGTACTAGTCTTGTTTGAAAGGTCCGTATATGCAAATATATCTTTAAATAGTTTCGTTTGCATAAAATATATTTGTATATTTACTTTATTTAGATGGATCGTACTAATTCATTTTTAATTCTCTATATGAACACAAAATTATATTAAATATTTATGAGCACTTACATTTTAATATATTTACGATGATATTCTATTATATTTACAAATGATGTACTTATTTTCTTTATGAACCAAATCATTCCATGTTGACTATTTAAAATTCATTTCCATTGAAACCCTATTTTAATATTTATACTTATTAGCATTAGTAATTTTAATTTTTCTAAAGTATAAAATAGTCTTAAATTACAGTTATTACGAATACATTCATCGAAATGCACTTTTCTAATTTTAACATTATTGGCAAGAGTTATGTTTACTTCGTTTCTAATTTCTATATATTTCGCACTTTACTTGTGCTCAACTATGAGTTCATTCAGATTGTCGAAATAAAGATTCTTTTCTGTTGGAAAATGTATCTAATCAATATCCAACAAATGATCCAGCATCTATGAAGATATTTACGAGGATCGGTTTCTTTTTACAAGTTTCGCACTTATGCACACATTTTTAGTATATGCATATTTTTTTCTTTACCGCACACCCTTGATTTATTCATGTTCTTTTGACAAATTCTCTAAGCCCCCGGTTTACGTTGAAGCCTGGAATCTTATAGATATTATATACGCACCTAGATTATTGTTTGGGAAACAACTGACACGTTTTTAATATAATAATACTATTTTGATCAAAGCATAAAATAATGTTAGCAAACATTGGTGTCTCTATATAATGTAAGATTTCTTATATGGGAATTGTTTCTTTTAAAATCATTAATAACGCTAATATTCAAGTTGATGTATCTTTACATAACTGCGCAAATCTTATTAGTCGTTCTGAATGACATAAAACGGGAATGAACTGTATTTCATACTACCTTTTTTTCTCTTCTGCGTAACAATTTTCATTTTGATTCAATCATCGCTATCGGTACCGATATTCCGACATTGTTACGCTACGCGTTAATGAACCAAACGGTTTGCTTACCAAATCAACTTATATTGAGACTTCTGTAACAAGAACTAAACATTTTACAAGATACTAGCATTATAAACAATACAACATATTTACGTTTTGTGAACATTTTTAGTGATTTCCTATTAGTTTATTGCAGATATTTCTATACCATACAATTTATAAAGAAAGAAATATCGTAAGCTAGGCAAATGTAGTTTCTCCTTTCGTTAGGGTGAAGCAAATCTTTTTATTAAAACTCTTCTTAACGAGAAGCAATTTTGATTTAATAGGTTTCGATAAGAAACATAGGTCCTGATTCTTTATTATTTCTATTAACATATGTTGTATCCCTAATACAGTAGCGAGGGAAAGCTGGATATAATTCACCTACATTTTCGGAGTTTAGAATGATATATACTGATTGAGAGCTGTAACAAAGCGATCGAGTATCATCAATTAATTTAACACATTTAATAATTACAAATAAAAATGATATATTGTTGCCAGTATTGAATAAAATAAACTTCTTAATATGGCCAAGGAAACTTATATGCAGTACTTACTCCATCCGTTAGTAAATACGTTGAAGTAAATATTTAATAAAATATAACCATGTCTTGTTTCTTACACTAATTTTCAAGTTTCCATGAAAAATTTAAAAGCAATTGATATAATAATTTAGGAAATGTAGACAATAATATACTAAATATTCATCAGAATAAGGAAGCGACATAATAAAAAATGCGAGTATTTTTCTTACATAGTTTTAAAATTAAAGTTAAGAAAATAACCTCCAGGATTCCGAAAATATAGGTCGATTATATTCATCTTTCCCTCGCTACTGTATTAAGGATAGAATATATGTTAATAGAAATAATAGAGAATCAGATATTTCAGTCGGGGGCTTCTTTAATAAAACTAGATAATTACACAAATTTCTGAATTTTTCAATTATATTTGAAAAGATCCTTGTTCAAACAAAAAAGGTTTTGGTGGAAATAGCATGCAATATATTTTTACAACCGGATGCGATGTATAGGAAAGACTATTTCATTCAATGTTTTGAATATATTCTTTATATAATCAGCACTAAATCATATAAGCATAGTGGAAAATATTGAAATAACCCTAGAAAATATGTGCAGTCTTGTTTGAAAATATAGAATTTGGTGATATAAATTTACCTAAATTATTAAATAATCAAAAAAACAATGCAATTACTACCAAATGGGATACAGACTAAAAAGCAACAACAAATATATAATAAACTAGAGATAGCCCAACCAATATAATCAACAACCAATATATATATATAAAATAGAGCCAGCTAAACGTAACAAGGTGTCCAAATGTTTTTAAAAAATGGCAGAACATATTAATATAAATGCTAATATTATAAATATTACAGAATGTGAATATAATTTCCCATCTTTCTGTAATAATCAGATACAATATGTAATTACAGGTAATCTAAAGATAGCAAAACATCATATACGTCCAAATTATAGATAACGTAAATGCCTTAATTATACTAAATGCGTTAAAGAAGTAACCAACACACTACATATATTTAGTATGTCTACGGCAAATAAATATAAATTATTACAGTCTGCATTTGAAGCATGTAAAAATAATGTAGTTGAATTCGCAAGTAAAATGATTGAAAGTATAACAAACATTTAACACCCTCAAAACTAATTCTATTTTTAAAAATACAAAATACTGAAGGAACTTAAAATACTTCAAGAAAAGTTCCCATTGCTAAAACGGCAAATAATATAGCTTTATATGTACGAAACAATAGATACAACGTCTATTATTAGATGTAGGAATTATAAGTAATGTTTTAATGAATTATAAGTAATGTTTTAGATACTTATAAATAGAGTACTATTAATTTAGATAGCATTATTCTTCATAATAGCATTAGTATTAAAGTAGGATTAAAGTTTTAAAAAAAACGTCCATGTAAGCACTGGATACCTAAAATACACAACATCCAGTTAGCTCTAGGTTTATTGGAGCCTAAAAGACTTGCATTACCAAACCTTTAAGTAAAGTTGTATCTAAAGTGTTTAACTTAATTATAAATAAAATAAATAATTTCCATCAGAAAACGAATTAAAAAAATGATATATCCAGAACATATAATTATCATGGTTGTAGGATATTTATTACCCACCTTATATGTACAAACGATAACGAGGATTGAATGAACATCTTATATAACCAAAAGAGAAAAATTTAAGTTGTGGACATAGAGGAACACAAGCTACATTTCTGGATTTAAATATAAAAATTGAGTATGGAAGTTTTCTTTTATAAAATATTTGATAAAAAACGCTTTCCCCTTTCAAATAGTTCGCATGCCGCACATTTATAATACCTGCCCTGTATTTAGGTTTATGGTTTAATTATGCCAGAGGTTTTGAAAATAGCTCGCATTATCTTAATATTAATATATATATATATATATATATATATATATATATATATATATATATATATATATATAACCCCAGTTTCAAGCTTTGTAATAAGAATGATTAAACTAAGTGGTGATCAAATTTGCATAGTTAAACTGTTATATATATATATATATATATATATATATATATATATATATAGTCTTTGAAGTTTTTAACATTTGAAACCACACAAAAAATTATTTTTTATCATTCATCAAAAAAAAGCATCTAGTCAGTAAGTCATTTAATCACCTGCAATCACTGCATCAACTCTCAAATTTACTATAATACCAATTTTTATATTTTTTAAGGGATCATCAGTTGTTTACCATGAAACACTGTTTCGGGGATTTAAAAACAAAACAGTGTATTACATCATGGCTCCCCAGCAGTGTTGATCAAACACCACCACCCTTAATCTTAGGAAGAAGACAAGTTACAAATTTTTTTTTTCCCCAATTTCCTATTCTTAATTTTAATTACTAACCTTTTCATAGTATAAAAATGAATTTCTTACCTGTGCGATTCATCAATTTCCACATTTAAAATGGATACATTTTTTAATTTTTTAATTTATCATTCTTGTATTTATAAGATTTGGATTAATCCATTTAACTACTTATCACCCCCACTATAGTTAGTAGTTTGTATATTTACATTCTTATTTATTTAAAATTAGATATATAAAGGTTAAAAATATTTTATTTTTACATATATACATTTTTTTTTTTTTTTATTAACTATATAAATTTATTATATGTAATTATAAATACATTTATACATTGCTAATATAGTTTTGGATTTCCTTTATCAATATAATCTGGTTTATCTTAAACGATTCAAAAGCATCAGGATAACGAACAAATGCTTTGTTTAACTGTTTAAATAGTTTATTTTTATCTCCACCTTGTTTTATCATCCTTATTACTAAGCTAGAAACTGGTGGTATAAAATCTGTTAATTTTAGAGTAACGCGAGCTATTCTCAAAAACTCTGACATAATGGTTCCATAAAACACAAAAACGGGGCAGGTGCTATCCTTATGGGGCATACGTACTATTTTAAAGGGGAAAGCGTTTCTTTTATCAAATATTTTATAAAGAAAAATTCCATCCTCAATTTTTATATCTAAATCCAGAAATGTAGCCTGTTGTCCTCTATGTTCACAATTTAATTTTAGTTCGTTTGGATATATAAGATGTTTATTTTTTTCGAATTCATCATTATCGTTTATGCATATAAGGTCATCTATAAATCTCCTACACCCATGAAAGTTATATGTTTTAGATATATCTGTTTTTAATAATGATGACATATATATATACTCGAGTCTATGTAAATACAAATTTGCCCAAAATGGTGCCGGATCCAATCCCATTGGGATACCTATCGTTTGGAGTAATATTTTATTTCCTATTTGAAAATAGCATTCTTTAATAAGATGGCTTACAAGCATTTTTAAAATACCTTTAGAAATACAAGTTTTGCTATTTTTATTTTTACACCAGAAAGCATTAGAGTTTGAAAAGTCTATATATTTACCTTTTCCACCTTGAAAAGCCAAATCTACAGTATCATTTAATTCTTTTATAAGTTTTTCGTGCGGAATTTTAGTATATAGCGTACTAAAATCATAAGTAGCTATAGATTTTGCTTTTATTCTGGAATTTATTTTATCTAATTTTTCTTTCACTGGTTTGGAATTATTTACTACCCAAAATAGATTTATATTACTATAGAATTTACTTTTCAGGTGAAAATTATTTATTTGATTTATAATTAATTTAAATATTTTAGATATAGCTTTACTTAGAGGTTTAGTGATGCACGTCTTTGAACCTACAATAAATCTAGCCCCAACTGGATTTTTATGCATTTTAGGTATCCAATACATACATGGAAGATTTTTGTGTTTATCTTCTAACTTTAATCCTACTTTTTCATTAATAATACTATTATTCAAAATAATACTATCTAAATTACTATTACTTACTTTATAAGTATCCGAATCGTTTCCTATAAGTCCTACTTCTATCAATAACCGTTGTATATAATATTTTTTACATATAAAGGCTATATTGTTTGCCGCTTTATCAATCGGAACTATTACGAACTTTTCTTGAAGTATTTTAAGTTCCTCCCGTATTTCTGAATTTTTTAAAAGAGGATTGGTTTTTCTAGGGCGTTTAAATTGTTTTATATGTTTAACCTTTTTATATATATATAGAGTAAATATATAGAGTATTAATAAAGGTAGGGGTGATAGGTAATATAATGGATTAGTCCTAATCTTATAAATTCAACACTAGTAAATCAAAAAGCATATCCATTTTGAATTTGGAGAAATAGATGAATCTCACGGGTAAGGAAGACTTTTTTTATATAACATGAATAGGTTAGCCAAATTAATCGTGACAGGTAACTATATCTTATATCCCGAACATATTTGTTATTATGATTAATGGGTGTGATGTTTGATCAACACTGCTGGGTAGCCATGATTTAATATAATGGTATGTTGTTGAATCCCCGAAAAAACTGATAGTCCCTAATATTTACATTAGGGATATTGTGAACTTGAGAAAACTAGTTAATGTACTTATTACAGATTATTAAATGACATACTGACTAAATAGTTTTCCAACGAATGATATCAAATATAAAAATTCTAGAGGTTTTTAATATAGTTTCAAAGGTTACAAAAACTTTCAACACAAAAACACCCCCCACACATATATATATATATATATATATATATACACATATATATATATATACACATATATATATATATATATATATATATATATATATATATATATATATATATATATACTATGGCTATGTAAAGACTAAATTTAAACTTGTTCGAAAACTTTATTTAAGATTGTAAAATTAAAAATGAATGTGTCAGCTGACCGGTTTCAAAGCTCGCTCAACAGAGCTAAAATCGAGCTTAATTACGTTTTAAAAAGAAAAAGGGGGGGGGGAAACAATGAATCGGAGATGAAAAAATAGGGGGGAATATGTGTATAAAAAAAGGGGGATGGATTAATTATTAAATAGAAACTAGATTAAGCCCTAAGAGATTCTCTTTTTGTTTGAAAAGAGAAGGTCCCAGGGTCTTAATATATATAGTTTCTAGAATTTTAAGATGATAAAGAGAGTGCGACTTACTAAGGATGGAAAAAAAAGTCCGCACTAAAATCCAAAGCGCAAATACGATTATTTATAAGGTGCTCTCCTTTAGATGAGGCACGGGTATTTTTCAAAACGTCCGAAGGTAGGTAGTTTCCATTTCGAATTTTGGATTGAACATGTTGTTTTACGCTATTATCTTATCTTTGAGACGTCCGCCCGACGTAGCGCACACCGCAGCCACATTTAAATAAATACATAAGAGAATTGTTATGCTGGGGGGGGAACGTCTTTACAAATTGAAAACAAAATGGGTTTACAAGAAAAAACAACACGGGCATTTGATGCAAAGTAACATTGTTGTACGACAGAAGAAACTTGCTTGGCAAATCTTTCACTAACATTACCTAGCCAAGGTAGGCGTAAGTAGATAGGGCATTTGTCGAGAGATGCCTGTTTAATTTAATTGAAATTAGAGATTTTAGTTTTAATAGTACATTCCACGATTTGCAATGGAAAACCACTATTGCAAAGAGTCTTGGTAATAAATTTGACTTCATCATTTAATTTGTTATCTGAACATATCATACAAGCTCTATGGATAAGAGTGTTGATAAGATTATATTGTTTTTTGGTGGGGCAAAAAGAGCCCCAACGTGTGTAAAGACCAGTGAATGTAGGTTTACGGTAGATGGAAGTCAAGAAAACGGAAGGTGTTTTACACACCAGTACATCTAGAAAAGGAAGGGAAGAATTACTTTCCTTTTCTATAGTAAATTTTAGAACTGGGTGAATATTATTAACGGATGCAAAAAAAGGTATCTGCTTCCGTTTCATTGTTGAACAGACAAAAAGTGTCGTCAACATGACGAAAATAAATATCTGGTTTTTGAAAGCCAGATAAAAGACTCTTTTCGTGGAAACCTACGAAAATATTTGCCAGAGCTGGTCCCAGGGGAGAACCCATCGAAACATAAAGGGCATCGGCACATATATCAATAGTATCTGAGTGGAACACAGGTAAATAGGCTTTCAATATCAAAAGAACACATAAATTTTTCACTCTGCGTATAATTCTGCATGAATTTAGCAAAAGAAAAAGAATCTTTAATGCAGAAAGAACTATACTCTTCCAAAACTGGTTCTAAAATATTAGTAAGCGATTTGGCTACTTTATGTTGGGCGGAACCTATCATGGATAATATAGGTCTTAAAGGTACCCCACTCTTATGGATTTTAGGTAAACCATGGGGATGTAATGAACCAGTCGGTCTGATTAAATCAGAAATGGAGGAAGAAAGAGCTGCACTCTTCACCCATTTAACCAGACGTCTTTGGAATATATATTCAATAGATACAGTAGATTCGTGTGTCTCTACCGGATCTAGCTGTACAAATTTAGAAGTGTGATTGAGAGTTATCATCATTTTATTGATATAATCCTGGTGGTCAAGTATAACAACAGCAGAGCCTTTGTCCGGTTTAGTGATAGTAAGAGATTTATTCTGGCGTAGTGTTTTGATAACACAAAATATTCATTACGCCATTTGGATTCACTAAACGAGACAGGTGTACCTGCATATGAATGAGCAATATCATTCAATTTCGCCTGAAGGTCACTAACCTTACTATCGGAAACAGGGGAAAGTCTTGCTAATTGAGCAAAAAATACTCCGAATTCAGAATAAATCTCTTCCCGTTTTGGGTCAGAAGGGGGAATGCAGAAGTCTAACCCATGTGAAGGTATATTCAATTCGAATTGGGGCAACTGCGAAGAAGAGATATTAAGGACGTTTCTAGAAATATTCGGGCTAGTCGAGCAACCAAATTTTTTAAATAATAAGTGTTGCAATTTATTCTGGTGTTTTGACTTCAACCTGGAAAGGCTGCGTTCGTGTATTCTTGCAACATAACGAATAAATCGTATTTTATCAAACAAGGATGAATTGCCTACATAATTTCTCCATCATCCAGAGTACTTCCTTCTCACGTACGCCAGATCACAAGAAAGTTTAGATAAAAAATTGGAGATAAATGCATCTTCAATCTTTTGTCAAGGGTGTAAATTAGCTTTTTTTTATTTTAAAAAATAAAAGAGGGACATACTTTATTGCTCCGGCACATATATAAAAAGGATTGGTTAGTCTGCATAGTTCTTATTCTACTCCTAATTTTCAACAATGAATTTAATCCATTGATTAATTCAAATGGGTACCTAGTCTTAAAATATATAAATATGTTTGCGGGGTACAACCTTTTATTATGGCTATGTAAATACTAAATTTAAACTTGTTCGAAAACATTATTTATTTAAGATTGTGAAATTAAAAAATAAAAATGAATGTGTCAGCTGACCGGTTTCGAAGCTCGCTTAACAGAGCTAAAATCGAGCTTTATTACGTTTTAAAAAGAAAAAGGGTGAAAATGAATCGAGTAAAAGCATATGCCACTGATAAGGAAGGAAGCACAAATAAGCTTAATTCGAAACGTAAATTCACTAAAGATAAAGAAACAATCAAGAAGAACAAGAAAGCGAGGGAATCAGATTAAATTTCTCGTAATTTAACTAAAACACTTAATAGCTATCAAGAAGATATTGGTACGATTAAAACGAGCAAAGATGAGTGCCCCAGAAGGGTTTTTCTACATAGTAATTGCAATTCTCAATAACTCTTAGGCAATCTCTTTTAATCCTCCGGTCGAAGAAGTCCGTTATATCAGTGATATTTATGTCGCCATTCTGGACTCCTAAAACCCATCATTTAATTGTGTGGCTCAATTTTTTTTGCATTAAAGAATTCGATGACGCATTTCTACTCATGACGCACGAGCATGATAATAGTTTCTTTCTTAGAGTCTCACACCGTAACTATTTGCGACAGTGTAACAAAAGAATTTGACAAATGGATTGAGAAAATTGGGATGCATTGAAACGTTGACTTCAGAAGAATGACTTGTTGAGAACGGCCAGAATTTTTTGGAAAGTGCTGGAAGACTGAAAAAAATAATGTTCATTAACATCCACCTATCAGTATAAAATCGGCACTGTCAACAGCCAGACATGTAATATTAAAAAAAAAAAAATAAAAATAATAATAATAATAATAATAATAATAATAGACATATTACCACCCAGACTCCAGGAAGCAGCAGATGTGGTTTTCTGTCAACAATCTAAGGAAAACTACATATTTTTTATGATAATCGATGTGAGTACAAATAATGATTAGAGCTGAAAGCTACATTCGTTTTATTCCACTACACTTTTCCACTGATTCCCACAGTAATCATATTTTAATTAACATGCATTTAAACAGCACAATTGCTTACTCTTATTCATGAAAAATAATATATAATAACACAAAATAATACATTCCTAAACTAATTCATCAAGAATTGATTCTCGAAGTTATTTTTATAAAAACCGAAAACACCTTCACTATTAATATTTACATGGCGTATGAAACTAGTAACATTATTGAGAAATGCTTACTATAAATACATTTTACACTAAATATGATGTCCCATCGTTTAAATTGTAAATCTTCTATGCGAATTGCAGCGGTTGTTGTTTTTACTTTTTCACAAATTCGCAACCGCAGCTTTTGAATTTATTTACTTTAACCAGCGTATTGTTCATTTATTGTCACAACAAAGTGTATTCTGCGAAGAATACAAAATGCTTCTAATACGTGTGTAACATTACTGCTGTTATTTTGTTACTAAAATATTAGAATCCCGTTATATTACATAAGTTTTACTAAAATGAAATATATGTTGCCGATATACACAACGTATATGGTATAGTTCTATTTAATTACGAGCGTTAGCGAGTAAAATTCTGTCGCTTTCTAGCAAGGGGTTAGAATTTTAGTATCGCCCGTACTTAAACTTGAGCATTTAGCCTTCAGAAGACTAATATTTAAAACCGACTTTTTGGCACTTTTATCCGTTGAATATTGAAAATATTTTATTTATTATTTGCATATGTTGTTGTTTATTGTTGAGTTATAAAGGGTGTCAGTCGCTTGATTGAACTTATTTCCCCCCTATTATTTGCATATAATTTATGTAGTGAAAATTGTTTGAATAAAATTAATTTATTAGTTAGTTAGTTAGTAGATGGAATTAAGAATTTTATAATTTACATAAAAATGAATTAAATGACCCTAATTAAGATATAATAAAATTATTAATTTTTATGTAAATTATAAAATTATAAATTCCATTTTATTTTTAGCTGCAATATTTTAAGTCTAAAAAATTCTTATTTTTTACTTTACTAGAATATCTTGTTCTTTACTTGTCCAGGTTGAATTTCTTGTCCTTTACTTTTCCAGGTTTAATAAAATCTTAAGAATATTACTTTTCATGCGCGTATTTTTCAATATAATCCATGATTTTTCCAGGTATTGCTATTGTATTAATATATAAATTTAAAATATTTATTAATGATTGTCAAAAAAAATTAGCTCTCAAACACACATTTATGCAATATTTATTCCAAGTTCGTTGTTAATGTTATATATATAAATACACGCAAAGAAAAATACAGGAATAATCGACAATGTCGTCTGTTTTTCTAAAAAAATATTTTCTTTCATTCCCTGACCGAATGAGATAAATGAATAATAAAATAAAAATTCAACAATCTTTAAACTATTTTCAGTATTTCCGAGTCAGATTAAATAAAGTTGTGTTTTTTTTTTCTTTCATTTCTTCTACTAAAATAAAATAAAAACTAAACCTTTTATTTTATCCATTTTTTCTGGCTTCTTCTGATTGTCTCTGCCACTCTTATTAGTATTTTCTTCTTTTTAGTCTTTTAAGTTCACATGTATTATTCGACTTATTTACTTCCGAAACTAGGCAAGCAGGTTCACTGCTTCTGATGATAATATGGACAAGACACGATCTCACAGCAGCAGCAGCAGCTCTAAGAGTAGTAGTTATAATAATAACTTTGAACCGGCGAATTATTAGCATATTAATAGTTCGATTTTCATCGGTTTTTAATTTAAAAAAAAACATTACACGGGATTAAACCTAAAATCTTTCCACCAATCCCGGCTCTATACCCGTTACGGTAACATATAACATTTTCAATTTAATTTCGAATCACAGTAGGTGTTATGAAATGACTACATTTTTCATCAAATGTGATAACGAAAAATTTTAGTTCATTCAAAGAATATGTATATCATAGAATTCACTAATATTTTTAATCGATAAATTCACCATTTTTTGCTATAAAATCATAAGGAGAGTTAAAAAAATTAGTTATCAAAAAAAAGTTCGTTTTTTTAATTATAAAAAAAACGATACACGGGATTGAACCTAAAATCTTTCCACCAACCCCCGGTACTCAAACCGTTACGCTAACATGTCATATTGGCAAAATCGCAGTAAAAAATATTTATATACAAAAAAAGTTATGCAAAATAAAAAAGCGTTAGTCACTTATGTATGTACTTACTCTCCTGTTTGTGAACCCACATATTTTGTTGTAACTTTTTTCTACTGAACCAATTTTCGAATTTTTTTTTCAAAATGTAGCTAATGAGGGGTTCTATCCAACTTTTTGAAATTTGGTTGCGAAGGGAATTAGTGGTGGGTGTTTGAATGTGTCTCGATTCATTCAATTTATGACTTAAGCATATATTCAACCACTACCGTGGTTGAATGAATATATAACTCTAATGTGCATTATTTAATATTATGGCGAAGAGCTCTCACAACAAAATATATGTGTATTACAATTTAAACCAAAGTGCAACCGGAAGGCAGGTCCATAAGTTATTAAATGCCTGGCATTTAAACATCCAAGTGGAGACCATCCCTTCTTTGCTCTCTTCCTTTTCCCAAGAGATAAATTTCAACTCTGACGCAATGGACTGATGCTGTCAATTGTAACAGCAGAATAAGTGATGCTTTTCTCACCAGTAGTTGCCATCGACGCCCACAAAATGTTTTAGTTATTGACTGAACACGTATTGGAAATTTACTAGTCGACAGTTAACAGCTTTTCTGTCAGTGACATCATTCTCTTACATCCAGCATTGAAAAACGGCTTACTTTCCTCGGTGGTATTTTCTATTTAGAACACAGCATGGCCTAAAACCTGATTTATTTATCCTGCTTTTAAAGAGAGGGAGCGGCCATTTTCTAAATAGGATTGTCCGATATTTATTGGAGCCAGAAAGCTGATGACTGAGAGGGACTGTAGCAAATTCTGTAGTTTCCTTGACAGCATCATTTGTGAAAGAATCAACCGGCATTCTTGATATGTACACATCGAGGTAAACGCTAAGAACACGAATACATGTCTTCTCTATAAAATGGATAGCGTAGGAATAAAACTTATATTTTAACTTATTTACGAGATATATTCCCGTTTCTGTCTAGATTAAAAATAAAAGCTAATGAACAATTATGCATAATCAAGTCAGATATTGTTATCTTCTAACTAAAGGTATTAATGATGAAATGAAACATATAACGTTATCTGCTCACATTTTTAATTTACTTAAATCGACAATGGAGATATTTGCGCATTTTTAATGCTAATTGGTTTTCATTATATTTTGTCATTAGCTATTAAATTATGTTTCGCCTATTGTAAAATTTCCTCATGCGACAAATGATATAAAACAGTTTTATCTTCTAATGTAAAATGTAAATCCGAGAGGATAGCTCAGATTTTAATTGAAAATACAATGCAAGTTTTTCTCAGACAAACACTAAGCAAACGGACAAAGAGACAAAGGTAATTAATAATCTAGATTTTAAATATTGGTATACTACACACACACACACACACGGACACACACACACACACACGTACACACACACACACACACGTACACACACACACACACACACACACACACATATATATATATATATATATATATATTGTAAAACTATTATCGTCTTGCTTGGGCGATGAAATCACTCATCCAGTGTACAACTTCCATTTTGAAAAATCCTGTGCATGCGTAAGCAAATAAAAACAACACCATGTAAGCTTTAGTTTAAATCGACATGTTTTCCCGTTTAAAACATGCAAATGAGAAAAAACTGTAAACTCTTTTTGTATTTCTACATCAGCATTTTCCTAATTTTATTAATATTTTTCATTGCAAGTTAGAATCGTTTGTAAACGATAAAAATACAAATATATTTACGATTTAATGTCGTTTCAAAATATTATTACCCTCTTTACCACATAAAAGTATCCAAATTTCTCTAATCACCGTTAGATTACTATGCAAAAAATGTAAACACTAATATCAGTATTTCAGAAATTAACAGATGTAAATAAATAGACTTTCTTATTAAAAAATAAGCATTATAAACAGAACATTTAAAGAATAACACACCCTTTTAATATAAGTTAAACTATATATACAGAACTTTTTTTTAAATTTCAAACAATATAAATATAACTTTTTTTTAATTTAAACAATGGAAGCCTGCTTTTATTTATAACTATCGAGGGGTACCCGGCGTGGCCCGAGTGTTTTTCGGGGTATGTGAAAAAAAACTGAAAATGTGAAAAAAGAAAACAGGTGCCCGTGAAAAAAAACGAAGCCTTCACGACGCGCAGTTGGAAAATAGTAAAGTGTTTAAAAAACAGGTGCGCGTTTTGATTGGCGTGACGGCGATAGGTATTCAGCAGTAAGCATTTTGTGCGAGACAGTTTTGAATGAGGTGAATATATCGGTTTGTTTGTTTTTAAAAACCCGCTCCCTGTTTATTAGGAGGAGCGATATGAAAGCTACAGTCTGATACAACGAAGTCGACATTGAACAAACGTTACTTAGCTCTCTTGAGACAACTGGCTTTCGGCCTGTTGTATTTATTTGCTCCCCCACCGAGCAAATTAGGCACAAGGCCAATTTTTAATGTGAGGAGTCCAGGGAGGGGGAAGGGAAAATGGGGACCAGCTCCCGAGAGGAGGGAAATGGGAGCTGGTTAAGGGTCAAGCATGTGGGGTTGCCCCCACATCTGGTCTTTGCTAGTCATAGCTAGTCCTAGCTAGTCATAGCTTGCAGTATCTGTCGGAACAGATACTACACTTTGATCATGTCACCCGGGCCCCGGAGGGCGCGCGGGCAAGTGGCTTTCAGCCTGTTGTATTTATTTGCTCCCCCACCGAGCAAATTAGGCACAAGGCCAATTTTTAATGTGAGGAGTCAAGGGAAGGGGAAGGGAAAATGGGGACCAGCTCCCGAGAGGAGGGAAATGGGAGCTGGTTAAAGGTCAAGCATGTGGGGTTGCCCCCACATCTGGTCTTTGCTAGTCATAGCTAGTCCTAGCTAGTCATAGCTTGCAGCATCTGCCGGAACAGATACTACACTTTGATCATGTCACCCGGGCCCCGGAGGGCGCGCGGGCAAGTGGCTTTCAGCCTGTTGTATTTATTTGCTCCCCCACCGAGCAAATTAGGCACAAGGCCAATTTTTAATGTGAGGAGTCAAGGGAAGGGGAAGGGAAAATGGGGACCAGCTCCCGAGAGGAGGGAAATGGGAGCTGGTTAAAGGTCAAGCATGTGGGGTTGCCCCCACATCTGGTCTTTGCTAGTCATAGCTAGTCCTAGCTAGTCATAGCTTGCAGCATCTGCCGGAACAGATACTACACTTTGATCATGTCACCCGGGCCCCGGAGGGCGCGCGGGCAAGTGGCTTTCAGCCTGTTGTATTTATTTGCTCCCCCACCGAGCAAATTAGGCACAAGGCCGATTTTTAATGTGAGGAGTCCAGGGAGGGGGAAGGGAAAATGGGGACCAGCTCCCGAGAGGAGGGAAATGGGAGCTGGTTAAAGGTCAAGCATGTGGGGTTGCCCCCACATCTGGTCTTTGCTAGTCATAGCTAGTCCTAGCTAGTCATAGCTTGCAGCATCTGCCGGAACAGATACTACACTTTGATCATGTCACCCGGGCCCCGGAGGGCGCGCGGGCAAGTGGCTTTCAGCCTGTTGTATTTATTTGCTCCCCCACCGAGCAAATTAGGCACAAGGCCAATTTTTAATGTGAGGAGTCAAGGGAAGGGGAAGGGAAAATGGGGACCAGCTCCCGAGAGGAGGGAAATGGGAGCTGGTTAAAGGTCAAGCATGTGGGGTTGCCCCCACATCTGGTCTTTGCTAGTCATAGCTAGTCCTAGCTAGTCATAGCTTGCAGCATCTGCCGGAACAGATACTACACTTTGATCATGTCACCCGGGCCCCGGAGGGCGCGCGGGCAAGTGGCTTTCAGCCTGTTGTATTTATTTGCTCCCCCACCGAGCAAATTAGGCACAAGGCCAATTTTTAATGTGAGGAGTCAAGGGAGGGGGAAGGGAAAATGGGGACCAGCTCCCGAGAGGAGGGAAATGGGAGCTGGTTAAAGGTCAAGCATGTGGGGTTGCCCCCACATCTGGTCTTTGCTAGTCATAGCTAGTCCTAGCTAGTCATAGCTTGCAGTATCTGTCGGAACAGATACTACACTTTGATCATGTCACCCGGGCCCCGGAGGGCGCGCGGGCAAGCGGCTTTCAGCCTGTTGTATTTATTTGCTCCCCCACCGAGCAAATTAGGCACAAGGCCAATTTTTAATGTGAGGAGTCAAGGGAAGGGGAAGGGAAAATGGGGACCAGCTCCCTAGAGGAGGGAAATGGGAGCTGGTTAAAGGTCAAGCATGTGGGGTTGCCCCCACATCTGGTCTTTGCTAGTCATAGCTTGCAGTATCTGTCGGAACAGATACTACACTTTGATCATGTCACCCGGGCCCCGGAGGGCGCGCGGGCAAGCGGCTTTCAGCCTGTTGTATTTATTTGCTCCCCCACCGAGCAAATTAGGCACAAGGCCAATTTTTAATGTGAGGAGTCAAGGGAAGGGGAAGGGAAAATGGGGACCAGCTCCCGAGAGGAGGGAAATGGGAGCTGGTTAAGGGTCAAGCATGTGGGGTTGCCCCCACATCTGGTCTTTGCTAGTCATAGCTAGTCCTAGCTAGTCATAGCTTGCAGCATCTGCCGGAACAGATACTACACTTTGATCATGTCACCCGGGCCCCGGAGGGCGCGCGGGCAAGTGGCTTTCAGCCTGTTGTATTTATTTGCTCCCCCACCGAGCAAATTAGGCACAAGGCCGATTTTTAATGTGAGGAGTCCAGGGAGGGGGAAGGGAAAATGGGGACCAGCTCCCGAGAGGAGGGAAATGGGAGCTGGTTAAAGGTCAAGCATGTGGGGTTGCCCCCACATCTGGTCTTTGCTAGTCATAGCTAGTCCTAGCTAGTCATAGCTTGCAGCATCTGCCGGAACAGATACTACACTTTGATCATGTCACCCGGGCTCCGGAGGGCGCGCGGGCAAGTGGCTTTCAGCCTGTTGTATTTATTTGCTCCCCCACCGAGCAAATTAGGCACAAGGCCAATTTTTAATGTGAGGAGTCAAGGGAAGGGGAAGGGAAAATGGGGACCAGCTCCCGAGAGGAGGGAAATGGGAGCTGGTTAAAGGTCAAGCATGTGGGGTTGCCCCCACATCTGGTCTTTGCTAGTCATAGCTAGTCCTAGCTAGTCATAGCTTGCAGCATCTGCCGGAACAGATACTACACTTTGATCATGTCACCCGGGCCCCGGAGGGCGCGCGGGCAAGTGGCTTTCAGCCTGTTGTATTTATTTGCTCCCCCACCGAGCAAATTAGGCACAAGGCCAATTTTTAATGTGAGGAGTCAAGGGAGGGGGAAGGGAAAATGGGGACCAGCTCCCGAGAGGAGGGAAATGGGAGCTGGTTAAAGGTCAAGCATGTGGGGTTGCCCCCACATCTGGTCTTTGCTAGTCATAGCTAGTCCTAGCTAGTCATAGCTTGCAGTATCTGTCGGAACAGATACTACACTTTGATCATGTCACCCGGGCCCCGGAGGGCGCGCGGGCAAGCGGCTTTCAGCCTGTTGTATTTATTTGCTCCCCCACCGAGCAAATTAGGCACAAGGCCAATTTTTAATGTGAGGAGTCAAGGGAAGGGGAAGGGAAAATGGGGACCAGCTCCCTAGAGGAGGGAAATGGGAGCTGGTTAAAGGTCAAGCATGTGGGGTTGCCCCCACATCTGGTCTTTGCTAGTCATAGCTTGCAGTATCTGTCGGAACAGATACTACACTTTGATCATGTCACCCGGGCCCCGGAGGGCGCGCGGGCAAGCGGCTTTCAGCCTGTTGTATTTATTTGCTCCCCCACCGAGCAAATTAGGCACAAGGCCAATTTTTAATGTGAGGAGTCAAGGGAAGGGGAAGGGAAAATGGGGACCAGCTCCCGAGAGGAGGGAAATGGGAGCTGGTTAAGGGTCAAGCATGTGGGGTTGCCCCCACATCTGGTCTTTGCTAGTCATAGCTAGTCCTAGCTAGTCATAGCTTGCAGCATCTGCCGGAACAGATACTACACTTTGATCATGTCACCCGGGCCCCGGAGGGCGCGCGGGCAAGCGGCCTGTCGGCCTGTTGTATTTATTTGCTCCCCCACCGAGCAAATTAGGCACAAGACCAATTTTTATTGTGAGGAGTCAAGGGAGGGGGAAGGGAAAAAAGGGGACCAGCTCCCGAGAGGAGGGAAATGGGAGCTGGTTAAGGGTCAAGCATGTGGGGTTGCCCCCACATCTGGTCTTTGCTAGTCATAGCTAGTCCTAGCTAGTCATAGCTTGCAGCATCTGCCGGAACAGATAGTACACTTTGATCATGTCACCCGGGCCCCGGAGGGCGCGCGGGCAAGCGGCCTGACGGCCTGTTGTATTTATTTGCTCCCCCACCGAGCAAATTAGGCACAAGGCCAATTTTTAATGTGAGGAGTCAAGGGAAGGGGAAGGGAAAATGGGGACCAGCTCCCGAGAGGAGGGAAATGGGAGCTGGTTAAAGGTCAAGCATGTGGGGTTGCCCCCACATCTGGTATTTGCTAGTCATAGCTAGTCCTAGCTAGTCATAGCTTGCAGTATCTGTCGGAACAGATACTACACTTTGATCATGTCACCCGGGCCCCGGAGGGCGCGCGGGCAAGCGGCTTTCAGCCTGTTGTATTTATTTGCTCCCCCACCGAGCAAATTAGGCACAAGGCCAATTTTTAATGTGAGGAGTCAAGGGAAGGGGAAGGGAAAATGGGGACCAGCTCCCGAGAGGAGGGAAATGGGAGCTGGTTAAGGGTCAAGCATGTGGGGTTGCCCCCACATCTGGTCTTTGCTAGTCATAGCTAGTCCTAGCTAGTCATAGCTTGCAGCATCTGCCGGAACAGATACTACACTTTGATCATGTCACCCGGGCCCCGGAGGGCGCGCGGGCAAGCGGCCTGTCGGCCTGTTTATTTATTTGCTCCCCCACCGAGCAAATTAGGCACAAGGCCAATTTTTATTGTGAGGAGTCAAGGGAGGGGGAAGGGAAAAAAGGGGACCAGCTCCCGAGAGGAGGGAAATGGGAGCTGGTTAAGGGTCAAGCATGTGGGGTTGCCCCCACATCTGGTCTTTGCTAGTCATAGCTAGTCCTAGCTAGTCATAGCTTGCAGCATCTGCCGGAACAGATACTACACTTTGATCATGTCACCCGGGCCCCGGAGGGCGCGCGGGCAAGCGGCCTGACGGCCTGTTGTATTTATTTGCTCCCCCACCGAGCAAATTAGGCACAAGGCCAATTTTTAATGTGAGGAGTCAAGGGAAGGGGAAGGGAAAATGGGGACCAGCTCCCGAGAGGAGGGAAATGGGAGCTGGTTAAAGGTCAAGCATGTGGGGTTGCCCCCACATCTGGTCTTTGCTAGTCATAGCTAGTCCTAGCTAGTCATAGCTTGCAGTATCTGTCGGAACAGATACTACACTTTGATCATGTCACCCGGGCCCCGGAGGGCGCGCGGGCAAGCGGCCTGACGGCCTGTTGTATTTATTTGCTCCCCCACCGAGCAAATTAGGCACAAGGCCGATTTTTAATGTGAGGAGTCCAGGGAGGGGGAAGGGAAAATGGGGACCAGCTCCCGAGAGGAGGGAAATAGGAGCCGGTTAAAGGTCAAGCATGTGGGGTTGCCCCCACATCTGGTCTTTGCTAGTCATAGCTAGTCCCAGCTAGTCATAGCTTGCAGCATCTGCCGGAACAGATACTACACTTTGATCATGTCACCCGGGCCCCGGAGGGCGCGCGGGCAAGCGGCCTGTCGGCCTGTTGTATTTATTTGCTCCCCCACCGAGCAAATTAGGCACAAGGCCGATTTTTAATGTGAGGAGTCCAGGGAGGGGGAAGGGAAAAAAGGGGACCAGCTCCCGAGAGGAGGGAAATGGGAGCTGGTTAAGGGTCAAGCATGTGGGGTTGCCCCCACATCTGGTCTTTGCTAGTCATAGCTAGTCCTAGCTAGTCATAGCTTGCAGCATCTGCCGGAACAGATACTACACTTTGATCATGTCACCCGGGCCCCGGAGGGCGCGCGGGCAAGCGGCCTGTCGGCCTGTTGTATTTATTTGCTCCCCCACCGAGCAAATTAGGCACAAGGCCAATTTTTATTGTGAGGAGTCAAGGGAGGGGGAAGGGAAAAAAGGGGACCAGCTCCCGAGAGGAGGGAAATGGGAGCTGGTTAAGGGTCAAGCATGTGGGGTTGCCCCCACATCTGGTCTTTGCTAGTCATAGCTAGTCCTAGCTAGTCATAGCTTGCAGCATCTGCCGGAACAGATACTACACTTTGATCATGTCACCCGGGCCCCGGAGGCGCGCGGGCAAGCGGCCTGACGGCCTGTTGTATTTATTTGCTCCCCCACCCAGCAAATTAGGCACAAGGCCAATTTTTAATGTGAGGAGTCAAGGGAAGGGGAAGGGAAAATGGGGACCAGCTCCCGAGAGGAGGGAAATGGGAGCTGGTTAAAGGTCAAGCATGTGGGGTTGCCCCCACATCTGGTCTTTGCTAGTCATAGCTAGTCCTAGCTAGTCATAGCTTGCAGTATCTGTCGGAACAGATACTATACTTTGATCATGTCACCCGGGCCCCGGAGGGCGCGCGGGCAAGCGGCCTGACGGCCTGTTGTATTTATTTGCTCCCCCACCGAGCAAATTAGGCACAAGGCCGATTTTTAATGTGAGGAGTCCAGGGAGGGGGAAGGGAAAATGGGGACCAGCTCCCGAGAGGAGGGAAATAGGAGCCGGTTAAAGGTCAAGCATGTGGGGTTGCCCCCACATCTGGTCTTTGCTAGTCATAGCTAGTCCCAGCTAGTCATAGCTTGCAGCATCTGCCGGAACAGATACTACACTTTGATCATGTCACCCGGGCCCCGGAGGGCGCGCGGGCAAGCGGCCTCTCGGCCTGTTGTATTTATTTGCTCCCCCACCGAGCAAATTAGGCACAAGGCCGATTTTTAATGTGAGGAGTCCAGGGAGGGGGAAGGGAAAATGGGGACCAGCTCCCGAGAGGAGGGAAATGGGAGCAGGTTAAAGGTCAAGCATGTGGGGTTGCCCCCACATCTGGTCTTTGCTAGTCATAGCTAGTCCTAGCTAGTCATAGCTTGCAGTATCTGTCGGAACAGATACTACACCTTGATCATGTCACCCGGGCCCCGGAGGGCGCGCGGGCAAGCGGCCTGTCGGCCTGTTGTATTTATTTGCTCCCCCACCGAGCAAATTAGGCACAAGGCCAATTTTTATTGTGAGGAGTCAAGGGAGGGGGAAGGGAAAAAAGGGGACCAGCTCCCGAGAGGAGGGAAATGGGAGCTGGTTAAGGGTCAAGCATGTGGGGTTGCCCCCACATCTGGTCTTTGCTAGTCATAGCTAGTCCTAGCTAGTCATAGCTTGCAGCATCTGCCGGAACAGATACTACACTTTGATCATGTCACCCGGGCCCCGGAGGGCGCGCGGGCAAGCGGCCTGACGGCCTGTTGTATTTATTTGCTCCCCCACCGAGCAAATTAGGCACAAGGCCAATTTTTAATGTGAGGAGTCAAGGGAAGGGGAAGGGAAAATGGGGACCAGCTCCCGAGAGGAGGGAAATGGGAGCTGGTTAAAGGTCAAGCATGTGGGGTTGCCCCCACATCTGGTCTTTGCTAGTCATAGCTAGTCCTAGCTAGTCATAGCTTGCAGTATCTGTCGGAACAGATACTACACTTTGATCATGTCACCCGGGCCCCGGAGGGCGCGCGGGCAAGCGGCTTTCAGCCTGTTGTATTTATTTGCTCCCCCACCGAGCAAATTAGGCACAAGGCCAATTTTGAATGTGAGGAGTCAAGGGAAGGGGAAGGGAAAATGGGGACCAGCTCCCGAGAGGAGGGAAATGGGAGCTGGTTAAGGGTCAAGCATGTGGGGTTGCCCCCACATCTGGTCTTTGCTAGTCATAGCTAGTCCTAGCTAGTCATAGCTGGCAGCATCTGCCGGAACAGATACTACACTTTGATCATGTCACCCGGGCCCCGGAGGGCGCGCGGGCAAGCGGCCTGTCGGCCTGTTGTATTTATTTGCTCCCCCACCGAGCAAATTAGGCACAAGGCCAATTTTTATTGTGAGGAGTCAAGGGAGGGGGAAGGGAAAAAAGGGGACCAGCTCCCGAGAGGAGGGAAATGGGAGCTGGTTAAGGGTCAAGAATGTGGGGTTGCCCCCACATCTGGTCTTTGCTAGTCATAGCTAGTCCTAGCTAGTCATAGCTTGCAGCATCTGCCGGAACAGATACTACACTTTGATCATGTCACCCGGGCCCCGGAGGGCGCGCGGGCAAGCGGCCTGACGGCCTGTTGTATTTATTTGCTCCCCCACCCAGCAAATTAGGCACAAGGCCAATTTTTAATGTGAGGAGTCAAGGGAAGGGGAAGGGAAAATGGGGACCAGCTCCCGAGAGGAGGGAAATGGGAGCTGGTTAAAGGTCAAGCATGTGGGGTTGCCCCCACATCTGGTCTTTGCTAGTCATAGCTAGTCCTAGCTAGTCATAGCTTGCAGTATCTGTCGGAACAGATACTACACTTTGATCATGTCACCCGGGCCCCGGAGGGCGCGCGGGCAAGCGGCCTGACGGCCTGTTGTATTTATTTGCTCCCCCACCGAGCAAATTAGGCACAAGGCCGATTTTTAATGTGAGGAGTCCAGGGAGGGGGAAGGGAAAATGGGGACCAGCTCCCGAGAGGAGGGAAATAGGAGCCGGTTAAAGGTCAAGCATGTGGGGTTGCCCCCACATCTGGTCTTTGCTAGTCATAGCTAGTCCCAGCTAGTCATAGCTTGCAGCATCTGCCGGAACAGATACTACACTTTGATCATGTCACCCGGGCCCCGGAGGGCGCGCGGGCAAGCGGCCTGTCGGCCTGTTGTATTTATTTGCTCCCCCACCGAGCAAATTAGGCACAAGGCCAATTTTTAATGTGAGGAGTCAAGGGAGGGGGAAGGGAAAATGGGGACCAGTTCCCGAGAGGAGGGAAATGGGAGCTGGTTAAAGGTCAAGCATGTGGGGTTGCCCCCACATCTGGTCTTTGCTAGTCATAGCTAGTCCTAGCTAGTCATAGCTTGCAGCATCTGCCGGAACAGATACTACACTTTGATCATGTCACCCGGGCCCCGGAGGCCGCGCGGGCAAGCGGCCTGACGGCCTGTTGTATTTATTTGCTCCCCCACCGAGCAAATTAGGCACAAGGCCAATTTTTAATGTGAGGAGTCAAGGGAAGGGGAAGGGAAAATGGGGACCAGCTCCCGAGAGGAGGGAAATGGGAGCTGGTTAAAGGTCAAGCATGTGGGGTTGCCCCCACATCTGGTCTTTGCTAGTCATAGCTAGTCCTAGCTAGTCATAGCTTGCAGCATCTGCCGGAACAGATACTACACTTTGATCATGTCACCCGGGCCCCGGAGGGCGCGCGGGCAAGCGGCCTGTCGGCCTGTTGTATTTATTTGCTCCCCCACCGAGCAAATTAGGCACAAGGCCAATTTTTATTGTGAGGAGTCAAGGGAGGGGGAAGGGAAAAAAGGGGACCAGCTCCCGAGAGGAGGGAAATGGGAGCTGGTTAAGGGTCAAGCATGTGGGGTTGCCCCCACATCTGGTCTTTGCTAGTCATAGCTAGTCCTAGCTAGTCATAGCTTGCAGCATCTGCCGGAACAGATACTACACTTTGATCATGTCACCCGGGCCCCGGAGGGCGCGCGGGCAAGCGGCCTGACGGCCTGTTGTATTTATTTGCTCCCCCACCGAGCAAATTAGGCACAAGGCCAATTTTTAATGTGAGGAGTCAAGGGAAGGGGAAGGGAAAATGGGGACCAGCTCCCGAGAGGAGGGAAATGGGAGCTGGTTAAAGGTCAAGCATGTGGGGTTGCCCCCACATCTGGTCTTTGCTAGTCATAGCTAGTCCTAGCTAGTCATAGCTTGCAGTATCTGTCGGAACAGATACTACACTTTGATCATGTCACCCGGGCCCCGGAGGGCGCGCGGGCAAGCGGCCTGACGGCCTGTTGTATTTATTTGCTCCCCCACCGAGCAAATTAGGCACAAGGCCGATTTTTAATGTGAGGAGTCCAGGGAGGGGGAAGGGAAAATGGGGACCAGCTCCCGAGAGGAGGGAAATAGGAGCCGGTTAAATGTCAAGCATGTGGGGTTGCCCCCACATCTGGTCTTTGCTAGTCATAGCTAGTCCCAGCTAGTCATAGCTTGCAGCATCTGCCGGAACAGATACTACACTTTGATCATGTCACCCGGGCCCCGGAGGGCGCGCGGGCAAGCGGCCTGTCGGCCTGTTGTATTTATTTGCTCCCCCACCGAGCAAATTAGGCACAAGGCCAATTTTTAATGTGAGGAGTCAAGGGAGGGGGAAAGGAAAATGGGGACCAGTTCCCGAGAGGAGGGAAATGGGAGCTGGTTAAAGGTTAAGCATGTGGGGTTGCCCCCACATCTGGTCTTTGCTAGTCATAGCTAGTCCTAGCTAGTCATAGCTTGCAGCATCTGCCGGAACAGATACTACACTTTGATCATGTCACCCGGGCCCCGGAGGGCGCGCGGGCAAGCGGCCTGACGGCCTGTTGTATTTATTTGCTCCCCCACCGAGCAAATTAGGCACAAGGCCGATTTTTAATGTGAGGAGTCCAGGGAGGGGGAAGGGAAAAAAGGGGACCAGCTCCCGAGAGGAGGGAAATGGGAGCTGGTTAAAGGTCAAGCATGTGGGGTTGCCCCCACATCTGGTCTTTGCTAGTCATAGCTAGTCCTAGCTAGTCATAGCTTGCAGTATCTGTCGGAACAGATACTACACTTTGATCATGTCACCCGGGCCCCGGAGGGCGCGCGGGCAAGCGGCCTGGCGGCCTGTTGTATTTATTTGCTCCCCCACCGAGCAAATTAGGCACAAGGCCGATTTTTAATGTGAGTAGTCCAGGGAGGGGGAAGGGAAAATGGGGACCAGCTCCTGAGAGGAGGGAAATGGGAACTGGTTAAAGGTCAAGCATGTGGGGTTGCCCCCACATCTGGTCTTTGCTAGTCATAGCTAGTCCTAGCTAGTCATAGCTTGCAGCATCTGCCGGAACAGATACTACACTTTTATCATGTCACCCGGGCCCCGGAGGGCGCGCGGGCAAGCGGCCTGACGGCCTGTTGTATTTATTTGCTCCCCCACCGAGCAAATTAGGCACAAGGCCGATTTTTAATGTGAGGAGTCCAGGGAGGGGGAAGGGAAAAAAGGGGACCAGCTCCCGAGAGGAGGGAAATGGGAGCTGGTTAAAGGTCAAGCATGTGGGGTTGCCCCCACATCTGGTCTTTGCTAGTCATAGCTAGTCCTAGCTAGTCATAGCTTGCAGCATCTGCCGGAACAGATACTACACTTTGATCATGTCACCCGGGCCCCGGAGGGCGCGCGGGCAAGCGGCCTGACGGCCTGTTGTATTTATTTGCTCCCCCACCGAGCAAATTAGGCACAAGGCCGATTTTTAATGTGAGGAGTCCAGGGAGGGGGAAGGGAAAAAAGGGGACCAGCTCCCGAGAGGAGGGAAATGGGAGCTGGTTAAAGGTCAAGCATGTGGGGTTGCCCCCACATCTGGTCTTTGCTAGTCATAGCTAGTCCTAGCTAGTCATAGCTTGCAGTATCTGTCGGAACAGATACTACACTTTGATCATGTCACCCGGGCCCCGGAGGGCGCGCAGGCAAGCGGCCTGGCGGCCTGTTGTATTCATTTGCTCCCCCACCGAGCAAATTAGGCACAAGGCCGATTTTTAATGTGAGGAGTCCAGGGAGGGGGAAGGGAAAATGGGGACCAGCTCCCGAGAGGAGGGAAATGGGAGCTGGTTAAAGGTCAAGCATGTGGGGTTGCCCCCACATCTGGTCTTTGCTAGTCATAGCTAGTCCTAGCTAGTCATAGCTTGCAGCATCTGCCGGAACAGATACTACACTTTGATCATGTCACCCGGGCCCCGGAGGGCGCGCGGGCAAGCGGCCTGACGGCCTGTTGTATTTATTTGCTCCCCCACCGAGCAAATTAGGCACAAGGCCGATTTTTAATGTGAGGAGTCCAGGGAGGGGGAAGGGAAAAAAGGGGACCAGCTCCCGAGAGGAGGGAAATGGGAGCTGGTTAAAGGTCAAGCATGTGGGGTTGCCCCCACATCTGGTCTTTGCTAGTCATAGCTAGTCCTAGCTAGTCATAGCTTGCAGTATCTGTCGGAACAGATACTACACTTTGATCATGTCACCCGGGCCCCGGAGGGCGCGCGGGCAAGCGGCCTGGCGGCCTGTTGTATTTATTTGCTCCCCCACCGAGCAAATTAGGCACAAGGCCAATTTTTAATGTGAGGAGTCAAGGGAAGGGGAAGGGAAAATGGGGACCAGCTCCCGAGAGGAGGGAAATGGGAGCTGGTTAAAGGTCAAGCATGTGGGGTTGCCCCCACATCTGGTCTTTGCTAGTCATAGCTAGTCCTAGCTAGTCATAGCTTGCAGCATCTGCCGGAACAGATACTACACTTTGATCATGTCACCCGGGCCCCGGAGGGCGCGCAGGCAAGCGGCCTGTCGGCCTGTTGTATTTATTTGCTCCCCCACCGAGCAAATTTGGCACAAGGCCAATTTTTAATGTGAGGAGTCAAGGGAAGGGGAAGGGAAAATGGGGACCAGCTCCCGAGAGGAGGGAAATGGGAGCTGGTTAAAGGTCAAGCATGTGGGGTTGCCCCCACATCCGGTCTTTGCTAGTCATAGCTAGTCCTAGCTAGTCATAGCTTGCAGCATCTGCCGGAACAGATACTACACTTTGATCATGTCACCCGGGCCCCGGAGGGCGCGCGGGCAAGCGGCCTGTCGGCCTGTTGTATTTATTTGCTCCCCCACCGAGCAAATTAGGCACAAGGCCGATTTTTAAT
Source organism: Euprymna scolopes (assembly GCF_053919585.1). Taxonomy (NCBI): domain Eukaryota; kingdom Metazoa; phylum Mollusca; class Cephalopoda; order Sepiida; family Sepiolidae; genus Euprymna; species Euprymna scolopes. Next base: position 59,555,125 of record NC_136493.1, on the reverse strand, counting down.
GTGAGGAGTCCAGGGAGGGGGAAGGGAAAATGGGGACCAGCTCCCGAGAGGAGGGAAATGGGAGCTGGTTAAAGGTCAAGCATGTGGGGTTGCCCCCACATCTGGTCTTTGCTAGTCATAGCTAGTCCTAGCTAGTCATAGCTTGCAGCATCTGCCGGAACAGATACTACACTTTGATCATGTCACCCGGGCCCCGGAGGGCGCGCAGGCAAGCGGCCTGTCGGCCTGTTGTATTTATTTGCTCCCCCACCGAGCAAATTAGGCACAAGGCCAATTTTTAATGTGAGGAGTCAAGGGAAGGGGAAGGGAAAATGGGGACCAGCTCCCGAGAGGAGGGAAATGGGAGCTGGTTAAAGGTCAAGCATGTGGGGTTGCCCCCACATCCGGTCTTTGCTAGTCATAGCTAGTCCTAGCTAGTCATAGCTTGCAGCATCTGCCGGAACAGATACTACACTTTGATCATGTCATCCGGGCCCCGGAGGGCGCGCGGGCAAGCGGCCTGTCGGCCTGTTGTATTTATTTGCTCCCCCACCGAGCAAATTAGGCACAAGGCCGATTTTTAATGTGAGGAGTCCAGGGAGGGGGAAGGGAAAATGGGGACCAGCTCCCGAGAGGAGGGAAATGGGAGCTGGTAAAAGGTCAAGCATGTGGGGTTGCCCCCACATCTGGTCTTTGCTAGTCATAGCTAGTCCTAGCTAGTCATAGCTTGCAGCATCTGCCGGAACAGATACTACACTTTGATCATGTCACCCGGGCCCCGGAGGGCGCGCGGGCAAGCGGCCTGTCGGCCTGTTGTATTTATTTGCTCCCCCACCGAGCAAATTAGGCACAAGGCCGATTTTTAATGTGAGGAGTCCAGGGAGGGGGAAGGGAAAATGGGGACCAGCTCCCGAGAGGAGGGAAATAGGAGCTGGTTAAAGGTCAAGCATGTGGGGTTGCCCCCACATCTGGTCTTTGCTAGTCATAGCTAGTCCTAGCTAGTCATAGCTTGCAGCATCTGCCGGAACAGATACTACACTTTGATCATGTCACCCGGGCCCCGGAGGGCGCGCGGGCAAGTGGCCTGTCGGCCTGTTGTATTTATTTGCTCCCCCACCGAGCAAATTAGGCACAAGGCCGATTTTTAATGTGAGGAGTCAAGGGAGGGGGAAGGGAAAAATGGGGACCAGCTCCCGAGAGGAGGGAAATGGGAGCTGGTTAAGGGTTAAGCATGTGGGGTTGCCCCCACATCTGGTCTTTGCTAGTCATAGCTAGTCCTAGCTAGTCATAGCTTGCAGCATCTGCCGGAACAGATACTACACTTTGATCATGTCACCCGGGCCCCGGAGGGCGCGCGGGCAAGCGGCCTGTCGGCCTGTTGTATTTATTTGCTCCCCCACCGAGCAAATTAGGCACAAGGCCGATTTTTAATGTGAGGAGTCCAGGGAGGGGGAAGGGAAAATGGGGACCAGCTCCCGAGAGGAGGGAAATAGGAGCTGGTTAAAGGTCAAGCATGTGGGGTTGCCCCCACATCTGGTCTTTGCTAGTCATAGCTAGTCCTAGCTAGTCATAGCTTGCAGCATCTGCCGGAACAGATACTACACTTTGATCATGTCACCCGGGCCCCGGAGGGCGCGCGGGCAAGTGGCCTGTCGGCCTGTTGTATTTATTTGCTCCCCCACCGAGCAAATTAGGCACAAGGCCGATTTTTAATGTGAGGAGTCAAGGGAGGGGGAAGGGAAAAATGGGGACCAGCTCCCGAGAGGAGGGAAATGGGAGCTGGTTAAGGGTTAAGCATGTGGGGTTGCCCCCACATCTGGTCTTTGCTAGTCATAGCTAGTCCTAGCTAGTCATAGCTTGCAGCATCTGCCGGAACAGATACTACACTTTGATCATGTCACCCGGGCCCCGGAGGGCGCGCGGGCAAGCGGCCTGTCGGCCTGTTGTATTTATTTGCTCCCCCACCGAGCAAATTAGGCACAAGGCCGATTTTTAATGTGAGGAGTCCAGGGAGGGGGAAGGGAAAATGGGGACCAGCTCCCGAGAGGAGGGAAATAGGAGCTGGTTAAAGGTCAAGCATGTGGGGTTGCCCCCACATCTGGTCTTTGCTAGTCATAGCTAGTCCTAGCTAGTCATAGCTTGCAGCATCTGCCGGAACAGATACTACACTTTGATCATGTCACCCGGGCCCCGGAGGGCGCGCGGGCAAGTGGCCTGTCGGCCTGTTGTATTTATTTGCTCCCCCACCGAGCAAATTAGGCACAAGGCCGATTTTTAATGTGAGGAGTCAAGGGAGGGGGAAGGGAAAAATGGGGACCAGCTCCCGAGAGGAGGGAAATGGGAGCTGGTTAAGGGTCAAGCATGTGGGGTTGCCCCCACATCTGGTCTTTGCTAGTCATAGCTAGTCCTAGCTAGTCATAGCTTGCAGCATCTGCCGGAACAGATACTACACTTTGATCATGTCACCCGGGCCCCGGAGGGCGCGCGGGCAAGTGGCCTGTCGGCCTGTTGTATTTATTTGCTCCCCCACCGAGCAAATTAGGCACAAGGCCAATTTTTAATGTGAGGAGTCAAGGGAAGGGGAAGGGAAAAATGGGGACCAGCTCCCGAGAGGAGGGAAATGGGAGCTGGTTAAAGGTCAAGCATGTGGGGTTGCCCCCACATCTGGTCTTTGCTAGTCATAGCTAGTCCTAGCTAGTCATAGCTTGCAGCATCTGCCGGAACAGATACTACACTTTGATCATGTCACCCGGGCCCCGGAGGGCGCGCGGGCAAGTGGCCTGTCGGCCTGTGATTAGAGTCGAGTTTCGCTTTTTTTATACCGAAAACCGAAGGTAACGCGTGCCGATGCGGGAAATGTCGAATAATAAACGTTTGAAAGTCAATAAAATTAAATAGACAGGCGAGCTCCGTGGATAACTCTGAGATATTACAATTTATAGATGATATAAAAAGTTTTAAGAAGTTGTGAACCGAGCAAGCGCTTCTCTGAAAGAAACCTTTTGTGGACATCGAGGAAAAGCGTACATACATACATACGTACATACATACATACATACATTTTCGCTTATATATATATATATAAATATATATATATATATATATATATATATATATATATATATATATAGATTATAAACAAAATAAATAGATAGCTTTATAATTTTAAGCAATAAAATATAAACAGTTTTGTAAAAAAAAATACTGTTCAGGAATGCGCTTGAGTTTATTATTTTATTACTTAGCGTCCAAAATTTTTAAACTATTATTTTGATTGTGTTGTAATTACAAGTGTAAATCGTTTTCAAACTAAAAGACACAAAGAAATGTTTTTTCTAATATCAGAAAAGCAGAATAAAACAAAATGAAAAACCACTTGATCAATTTACATATTTAATAAAATGTTTGATCTTTTAACAACTTAAACCAGCATAGTTTACCCCATGCAAAATGATCAAAATCTACTTTGTTGGGCTAATACGTTTAAAACATTTGAAATTTATATAAAAGATAGGTAAAAAAAATAATAAAATTTCAGCATTTTAGAGTTGTGAATCACTTTCCTATTTAAAATTAACGAAACATGATTTAGTAGCGGGAGTAGGAAGGTCTAAAAGATGGCACGGGGTTGGGTGTCGGTCACAAGTTCCAATCATTTTAAAAATACGTCGACACACTTCAAAACGTTAGTGTGAGGAGAAATTTACTTTTTTAAAAATTACTTTGAAAAGGTAATTAGCAAATTAATTGTTATTTCGCGATATTTAAGGACGATTTACAGACATAACAAAATAGTGTGGGCCTGTGCAATGCACACCGCTCCCTGTTCTTTTCGAGTTTTGTTTTAGAAGATTATACCTCTTTTATATATAGGATTTTTTTAAATTTCATATGAGAGCAGTGATGTTAAGATCTTTATTATCTAATGTAATCCGTAATATTTTCACTAGTCACCAGGTTTGTTTTAACGCGCGTGTATTAAACTTTTGCGCTTTTATACATTAATTCTGTATAATCACTTGCAATTTATACATCAATTCCGTATACTCGCTATTCCATAGCTAATTATAATATATAATAGTCCAAGTGGTCACGTGTAGTTTAGTATAGTAATAGAATTAGGCTGAAAATGGTACGGGCAAGCAGAATAAAGAAATAAACAGAAGAAAAGCAAATGCATATGCTACCCATTGTTTTCATCTACTAGGTTATCAGCAAGAATATTTTAATGTAATTTAGATATTTTTAACATGCTTATCACGATTAAGAAAACGTGTATATTAATTACCTATTTGAAAGCATTTAGCAAGTTATGCATTTCATGTATGCTGTGTTTATTGAAATCTTTGTACATTCGTTTGAGTATAAATTCTTTTGGTAACTGAATCAAACACTTATAAATAATCAAATACGCTTTAAATAACTAAATACACCTTTTTAAATTGGTAGACGAACTTAAGAATAAATTAATGTTAACTTTTTAATTATATTTATCACCCGAAAGATTAAAAATTTTATTCGAATTTTATTTAATCCTTCATATAGAACAACGCAGTATACTATACTTGATCAACCTAAAAATACCCATTGCATTTTAACTGTAAATTGAATGCATTATACCAAATGGTATTTACTAAATAAATATAATGTTTACATCCAAGTATTGCAAAACGCCGAAATCATACAGCAAGTATGCAGTGCAAGTATATAGTTTGTTTATTCATAATTAGAGGATCTATAAAAATAGTTAGATTCATTGAAAGGAAACACCTGAAGTTTGAATTCATGTTTATCATTTTCTTTGTATATGCCCTAAGCGAGCAATCCTACCTACAGCACTTGGTAAACAGCAGCTATTTTCTCGCTATAAATATTTAAGATAAACCTATAAACCGGTTTTGATGGGATTTGTGCTGTAAATAATCAAAAACTGAAAAAAAAGATCGCTGCATTATCACAATGTAATGTGATTTGTAATGTGTCTCTTTTTATGACAGGACGAATTAATTAGAAAATTTTATTTTCAAACGACTTATTTGTACAGGAGCGAGTCTTGAGACGATTGCTACGACACAGTGATCTGCCTTCTAATTTATAAAAATAAAATGTGATTAATCACACTTTATTTAATTAAATTTTACATTTTCTCTCCTGTCATGTGCGGAAATTTCTCTTTAGTGTCAGGTCAGATGTTATTAAACAGGGAGAGGCATACTGGCACTATAGAGTAAAAGCACCTAATAAAATAGAAACGACTATTTTTGGGGGGGACTTTAGTTGTATGTGTTTGTAGATGCAGGATATTTCGTTATAGTAGATGCCAGTACTGTGATATTATGCATTACAGAGATATACAACTCATTATATACATACAAGAGATAAGTATTCTTTTCGACTCCATTCATAGGCTAGTTAATGAGATAAAACATGCAAGTGGTTTAAATAATTCTGATATTAACTAAATTTGTAATATTACAAAACTAACGCGTATAAACCAATGTTACTATTTAAACATTTATAAAATATCAAAAATCAATTTGTAAAACACAAACCAGAGAATATAAAACGTGACTATGACAAAAAATAGCCGTTTAACATATTACTGTTTGATAAAACTTTTTAATGTAGTCTCCGAACATATAGACTTAGATTCAACGGCATCCTAATCGCATTAATATTCGCTCTGTCACAAGCTGTTGATAAACACACACGAGGGTTTATAACAACATGCCGCCGACGATATCATAGTTTTGAGTCCCGATTACTTTTCGGCGTGCGATAAAAGAACACACACACACACACACGCACACACATAGATTCTTGTTGATTATTTTATAAAGAATATTTTAAAGTATTAACCAGAAATTTTCACATGTAAGAGGAAATAGCGGGGAGATATTTCAGCACCTCAATCTGTTCGTCAATATTCGTGCTCGCCTGCGGTTCCCTTTTTGTCTTTTATATTTCTCAGTAGACAGTTCGAAAAGAACAAAAACACTATTGCCATCTACTTCTTAAAGAACATAGTGTTCACACTCAATTCTGTCCTTCTTTTCATCTTCTTTCTATTCTCAAACAGAAAAACGGCATCTCCGTTTTTTTTTTCTTTCTGTAATTTTCTACTAGATAAAGATGTGTGTCGAAATCCTTGTTTCTCTTTTTCCTTTCTTGGAAATGCAAGGACACGAATCAGTTAGTTTGATATATTTGAGGTTGATTGTTCCAAGTAAATGTACTATCCGTGTAAATATAAGAATTGGTTATAGAACAGAAGAGAAAAAGGCAAGTATAACCATTTCACCTAATTCTAACAAAAGTCAGTAGATAATATAATAAAACTTCCTTAATTATAAAGCACTATCATAGCAGACAGCGGATGAAGAGAATTGCTTCTCTCGTCGGAATGTGTTGAGTGTCTTAAAGCAACGATTCCCCATGAGACTAGTTTTAGGCCAACATTTCTAATTAAAATCGGTACATTTTTAAGTCCCAGTTTGCTTTTTAATCTTATTTGACGAGAAGACTGCGTACGCTGAAACTTCTAATCGATATGAGATTACCCATCTGTTGACAATATATCCTATTTTGGTCTGCTTCTGGTGTGTGCAGTCCTACGGATTTTGTCTACCAGAAGTCATAATATTAATCTTAGTTTTAAATCAGATCACAAAGGTAACGATCACCTTTGGAATACCAGGAGATTCATTACATGTAAAGAAAACATATTTGGTACCTAAAGTGATACTCGACAGTGGTATACATCCTGTATTGTCAATCTGTCTAATAGAATACAATTATCACATTTGTGGAGTGATATATAAGATAATGAATTGAACTCAGTTTATTTTGTTTAGAAAGTAATGAATATATTCGTACTGTTTTTTTTTAATATTTTATATATCAACATTAAATCCTCGTAATCAAGGACTGAGTTCGCTTAATCTTTTGTTACATAAGGGAGGGAGAAGAAACGGATTTGGTCTTGGACACTTTACTTGAGGGATACTGGTACCCTGGTGATGACGTGTCCATTTTACTAATGAAGAGAAGAAGTTTACGACGATGAGAGAGAGAGCTATTACAAGTGTTATGAGACGAGAGAACGGGACCCAAGATCCCTTAAACCGTTTGTCTGGTGGTTAGGACACTTGTGGATGTATGTGTTTATATATAGAAGTTCATACCTGGTTTTGCTGCTCTGGGAGAGTCTTCATCTGGGTGGAGCTCTCTTGCTGTTTTCGCCGGAATACACAAGATGAAGACAGATGTTGGGTTTTCAACCTTTTATTCTCCCAGGCATGATCTGCAGATGTCGCCATCGATTGTCTCCACTGTGGGTACCTACCACGTCCCACGTCTGGGGCGCGCATCTCCCCCCTTACTTAGGAGAGAACCATTTTAGACCTCTGCTCGGCTTGGCATTTTCTGAGAGACTCAACGTTTCACCAACCTTGCCACGTAGCATCACATGACATCCGGTTAGATGAAACGTCACTTCCTGCAACGTGGATTTACTACAAAAATATCTCTCTGACCTCCTCCCACCCTCTCCCTCTCTCTCTCGATCTACTATCTAATAGAGACACAGAGAGAGAAAATAGAGAGAGTATGAAAGAGCCAGAGAGAGAAAGAGGAGAGATGCTCTTTAACATTCCTCCACCCCTTTTTTATCAAAATGTATGGCAAGCCATACATTTTTAATAACTAACTAAAAAAAATAATTATGTCCGAAGTACATCTTTATTCTTTCACTTTCCGGACTCACCCCTTTTCCAAGAAAGATCAGGCACCAGTACTCTTCTACAACACTATCAATCCTTCTGCTGCTTCTCGAAAGTCCCTCCTCGACATTAACTTGCTTCCAAGTTAGACAAAGATACAGCTTTGCAGATATACATCTTGTCTAGGCGGTCGCATTGTTGGATATTTTCCACTGACTCTGCTCTTTATTTGGACCACTTGGCCAAACAAATGGAGACTCCATTTTCGATCACTTTTTCGAAATGGGGCCAGCATATCGCAATTACGACCAGAACGTCGGATGCTCCATGTTGGTGGTAGCTTTATCGCATGGGGACTCGAACCCCAGACCCTCAGATTAAAAGTCTGATGCTCTACCGACCCAACCATCCCACTCGTGTTCTCGACTTTCAGCATAGGCCTAAGTCCCAGTTTTTTTCCTTTACTGTAATGCCCTGACGTCTTTCTCTGAGTGGTCCTATTACTGGAGCTTTGTTCTATTCAATCTACTACTTCGGGACTTCACAAAGCTCTTCTACTAACTCCCTTGGTTGGTCTAAGCCAAGATACGCCTTCACACTGATTCACTCGGAGCCTGTTTGAGTTCCTGGAACCCGACAAGATACGGAATCATCACTCTCTAACTAATGCGCCAAAGCTTACTTGCGCATCGATTTCTAACTAAGTAGCTTTCCCTTTGTGATTTTTCCGTATTCCCAGCAAGTCCCAAGATTCCAACCCAGATATCCCTCACACATTCCTCTAAAAAAATAAAAAAAAATAATAAGGCTCTATCTTGTCCCTTACGTAATCTGCATCTTTCCTTTTCTTCTATCTCCCCGTGATTAGGCTTGGTACCGACTGTCCAGTCGCTCCGTACCCTGAGGAATTATCGCGACCTCGCACGCCAGACTTTTGTTGGACAAGACTTATTGCCGTTGCTTGGGCCTACGTGGCATCTTCCAACTCACTGGAACCACTAGTATTGTTTTAACAGGGTTCTCATTACTCTAAAATAGTATTTCCCCTGCCAAATTTTCTAATTTGTGACAATACCGTGGCTTATAAAAAAATAAAACAACAGAAAAAACTGCTTTCTACAGCCTAATCGCCTTGTAATTCTCATGAAAAAAATGCAACTACGCGCTAAACGTCCCTAAAATATAACTAAACCAACCAAATCTATTCCAAAATAATTTAATTTAATAATACCAATTAAATTCACCCAGCATGTTTTTTTTGTTTTTTTTAAATTTGGTACATTTAATTCACAATAGGGTAACATTTTACTTCTAAAATTCTTCCTCCACCCCTTTTTTTTATCAAAATGTATGGCAAAGCCATACATTTTTAATAACTAACTAACTAAACTAAGGAGGAAATACATACGCTACCCGCTAGCAAGAAGACTGTCCTACGATAAATCGATAAACTCAAAATTAAATAAATACAACAATAAAATTGCCATGTAGCGCTACCCTGCGCTCTTCAAGGTCAAACTCCTTTATGACCCCATGGCTTCTTCGTACCCATCTCGGGACTTCCAGAGCATCCTTTGCTCCCGGTCGACATTACTCGTGGTCGATAATTTCACGGCTCCTAGCCGAACAACAATAAAACACAAAATCGAGGTCCATCTGCCTCCTACTTACATCTCAGGATTTACGGACAATCTTCTTTACTCCTAGGTAGCACAAAAACAAAAAAATAAAATCCCATCCCAAACCTTCACCATTTCACATCAAATGTTCTTAATTAATTTACCTCCTCTATGACTATACTTAATTGGTCCAAAAGTAATCAAGTCGGTTTTATTTATTCTACCCCATTGTGGTCAACACACAATGGACACGTCCTCCGACTGTCCATATTAGTTACAGAGATCGCCCATTTCTCTATAACTATCTCGTGCTTCCCTGAGAACCTACCAAAATATGGATTTTTTTTTTTTTTTTTATTATGAGGACGTTCTGTACCGCCCTCCACCGAATTACGCATCCGGAACAAAAAAAAATCTGTCGAAACTACAAGAACTAAACCACAAACAAAAAATATGTATACATGACCACCTCGAAACTAGGATAAATACCGACTGACTTCCTAACCTCATTACTCATAATCCAGCAAACCGTCTGCCTGTCCAACTACTGTATTTCGATAAAAAAAATCCTTATTCCTTATTCTTTTGTCTTCCGACATCATCCCATTTTAAAATTCTCATTTATGTTTTCCTTGCATAATCCCGTTATCTCAAAAATTATTATTGATAATTGATATACCTCTATCCTGTCATCATCTTATTTTTAAAAAATTAAATTACATTGACACCACGTGGCAAGACCATCGATGCCCCCATCTGCTATACAAATACAAGATAACAAAAGTACAGAAAAAGAAATACAGAAAAATACACATGGCAACTCAACAATACTTAACAATATTCAATAATACTTAATATATACTTAATTAATTCACTTATAACTAACAACTTTCAGCAAAGTTCAACAAAATTATCACAGATCAAATTGTCCATGTAAGCAAAGTTCAAGGGTTTTCTGAAACTAAAAAAAATCATTATTCTTTTACAATTAATCACAGAATTAAATTAAAAAGTTCCGCTTCTATTCTATTCATATAATTATAATTTACTTAAAATTAATCCGGAGGGATGCCACATCACCAACCTGATTTTTATTTATCACCTAATACTTTCGACAATAGTGTAATTTCTTTTTTTTTTTTTTTTCAAATCTAAAATGACATCTTGCTATTCCGAATGCATTTAAAAGTTCACTGTCCCTTATTTTTGTAACGCTTTGCTAAATTCAACAATGTCAAATGACTGACAGGTTTATAAACTGTGGACAAGCTCGATGTCTTTTGCTTCAACAAATGTTCGTTTGTGTTGTCTTGTCTATTTAAATATATATATATACGTTTTTTTTTTCTTTCTCCGTGTTTTCAATTCTTTCTCTGTGTTTTTCAATTTTATTTTTATTTTTAATATGGTAAATTAATTTTCTTTTCTCTTTTGTTTTTCAGTCGTTTTCAAAATTCACAGCGTATTTTTAATTTTGGAGTTTAATTTTCTTCTAAATGCGTATGGTATTCTTCATGCCTTTGCTATCTTTTTCAACACATAACTGAATCATTTTTTCTTCTTCTTCCTTCCTCTCTCTCTATCTTTCTATCTCTCTACCCGTTTTTCACTGTTCTTCACTTATTCTCTTTTTCTCTTCATTTTCACTATTCTTTCTTTTTTTATTCCACTGTCTCTTCTCCGTTTTTTTCTCCCTCCTTTTTCCTCAATTTCTCTTCTTGTCTTTATTTTTCCTCGTTATCTCTTTTTCTCGTTATGTCCGTGGCAATCCAGGTTTCGATATATATGCCCCATGCGGGGGCAAGAAGGTCAACGGCACCAAATAACATATATGTTACATAAGGGAGGGAGAAGAAACGGATTTGGTCTTGGACACTTTACTTGAGGGATACTGGTACCCTGGTGATGACGTGTCCATTTTACTAATGAAGAGAAGAAGTTTACGACGATGAGAGAGAGAGCTATTACAAGTGTTATGAGACGAGAGAACGGGGCCCAAGATCCCTTAAACCGTTTGTCTGGTGGTTAGGACACTTGTGGATGTATGTGTTTATATATAGAAGTTCATACCTGGTTTTGCTGCTCTGGGAGAGTCTTCATCTGGGTGGAGCTCTCTTGCTGTTTTCGCCGGAATACACAAGATGAAGACAGATGTTGGGTTTTCAACCTTTTATTCTCCCAGGCATGATCTGCAGATGTCGCCATCGATGGTCTCCACTGTGGGTACCTACCACGTCCCACGTCTGGGGCGCGCATCTCCCCCCTTACTTAGGAGAGAACCATTTTAGACCTCTGCTCGGCTTGGCATTTTCTGAGAGACTCAACGTTTCACCAACCTTGCCACGTAGCATCACATGACATCCGGTTAGATGAAACGTCACTTCCTGCAACGTGGATTTACTACAAAAATATCTCTCTGACCTCCTCCCACCCTCTCCCTCTCTCTCTCGATCTACTATCTAATAGAGACACAGAGAGAGAAAATAGAGAGAGTATGAAAGAGCCAGAGAGAGAAAGAGGAGAGATGCTCTTTAACACTTTCTGTTTTTTAAGGGCTTGCATTATTTTTTAGTTTTTCTAACCTCCAGTTTATACCCACAATATTTTAATGAGGGTTTATTATTCAAACCATTTTGATACTTGCATGAGCGATGCACTATTCATGCAGTATCAAATAATGTGATATAGATATAATAGTATTTATTAAATTTTGAATATACATTTATAGAGAAATACTTGAACGCGAAGAATTAAAATAATGATATGATTTCACCCCAGACTCACAATCCCCACTAATATTACTGACATTTTCTGAGTTGAACTTTTATCTTTTGCATACCCCGTGGATTACATAGCGCATCATCAATGGCCTCTTTTATGTCATGCGGAGTTTATAATGACAATAGTTTGAAAACCAACTTTATATAATTACATTTAATAAAAAAATAATGTGTAGTAAGTTTAAGAAAATGTCAATTAATTTAAAAAATAAAATGACTTCACTTCCGTTCAAGATTACTGTCATTATTTCAGTGACAGTGTAAAATGTATTGCATCATTAGTTTAAAATTTCCTGAAAAACTTGTAAGTATCCCTGACTAATTGGTCACCATATATATTTTAGGCTGAATGTAGAGGATAGGAATAGTTCATTTATCGTCATTAGTAAATTTTACACGGGCATATTTTTTTTAATTTAACTAAGCTTCTATAGCTGTTCTGCCTAACATACGCATCCAATTTGTTTTTATTTGGTAATGCACTGAAATTTAAGTTTTTCTTTTCAAAAATACTAGCATTTCAGCCCGGGGTTGCCCGGCTGTTTGCATGTGTGTGTTGAGCAAAAAAAAAAAAAAAACACAGAAAAAAAGTGGTAGTAGGAAGGTAAGCTCGAGCCCGTACCGGGATGGAGAAAAATAACGGGGAAAAACCTGACGTCTTTGCTATTACGACCACCGCCAAACCGGAAGTTTCGTAGGTTTTAATTAAGGCAAGACAATAGAAAGGAGAGGATAACTTTCGAAAATATCGGCGAAAAGAACGACCCCCTGAAAAAAATGGCCAGTTTAAGGTGAAGATATTAATATTTTTAGTCAATTTTTCGATATTTGTAGTCTGGACGGTCGATCTTCAAAACGATACTGATCTTGGTAAAATCCATCGCCTCTGTCGACATGCAAACATACATACATTTATATATTGCCAACTAAAATATTTCGACCCAAACCGATTAAAAAGCTTGCCATATCTCTGAATACCCTTTATGTAACATTTCAAATGTTTAGACAAGAAATTGGCTGAGTAATTTGGTAGGGACCACAGAAGTATTTTTTAATTTGACCCCTATTATGACCCCTTATCATTTATTGTATGGGGCTCAAATCAAGTTATTAAGTAAGATCCATGCCAGAGGAACCTATATATATATATATATATATATATATATATATATATATATATATATATATATATATACAATTTCAAGTGTGCATACCCAAAATTGGCAGAGGAGTTTAGTAGAGTTCTCATAGGTAAAATCGTTGAACTTTGATATCTTAACAGCTAATTTCTGGCCGAAAACTGATCACAAAGATTTTCCCAAGTTGCAGTAGCCTTTATTTTAAATTTCGAGTCTGTAAACTAAGAATTGACAGAATTATTGCGTAGGGAAAAGTACCCAGACACACAGACACGTTCACTTATATGTACATATATATATATATATATATATATATATATATATATATATATATATATATATATATATATATATATATATATTATTCGGTTGTGAATATGCATATAAAAACTATCAATAAGTAAATCTTTATTCTTTTCGAAATGGAAATATATCCCTACACTGGACAATGAACAATATGGTAATATAGTGGCCGTAATAAATTATATTATTTGTTTTCTATTATGAGGTCCACATGATTTAAATTTTATTACGATTTCAAATATGAGATAGTTCTCTACACAAGTATGCAGGTTATCTGGAGAACAATTTCTATACTTCATTTTCGATAGTATTCGAAATTATGTTATTTCGGTAATAAATATTACTACTCATATGACAGCATTTTTCATCTCTGCCAGTAAATTTTTATAAGACGATGCACACTTTTGTATGATTGTCTTAAATTCATCTTACTGCTTCCCGAGCAGATTCTTACTAAATTTAGATTCGGCGTCAAGTGGGCATAATATGCACGCAATAAGCCGCTCTTTTGCTATTCTCAAAATGGGATCGCAATCCTCGTTAAAACGTCAGAATACTAAAATTCAGGTTTGAACGAGTTTATGCTGAAACGCATATAATAAAATTTCCCCGGTAGTTCAATATGCATCACATATACGAAAAACGCATACAACATAACCAGCAAAAAGAAGGTACTTTAAGTTATAGATTACAAGAATGTATGCATGGGGTTCAGCTATGTTCAGTCGTGGAACAAATATAGTTAAATATTTCTGCAACTCTCCTGGATAATAAACTAGTGTAATACAACCAATACCACAAGAAACAAATAACACATAAATACACTATCAATGGCTAAGTTTGGCATTTTTTATTCCTTTTCTTTTCTCATTATTTTCCTTCTCGATCTTTACGCTTAAATTGTGTTTATCCCTACTTGTTTTAATTTTGATTTTTGCTTCTAAAGCAGTTACCGACGCTTGTGTTCCTTCCACTAACTTGAAATGTATAAGATAACATACGCCTTTATCTGTGATGCTGATTTATTAGGGTCCAACATTTATGGAACGCAAATTTTGGCCCATTCCAAAAGTTTTTTAATTGATATCGACGCCGTTCTTGTTATTATAAATGTGTGTTAAAATAAAAAAAAGAATGATCATATGTTAAAATAAAAAAAAATTATCTGATCATACTGTGATAATGATGGACAGCACTCTAAACACTCAACCCTAAGTTGAAGAGGCATTGCTCAAAACAACAAAATACTACAAATAAGGCTGACTGTGGTTGCCATTAGTGATCACATCAGGAATTCCCCATGGGGAAATATATTTTCCTTTCCTTAGGAACATTGCGGAAATGAGACAACTGAATGGTTCAAAGTAGCAATGTAAGCAAATGTTACCACACGGAAGTTCTATAGCAAATCCCACTCTCTCCAATGGCTTACTTCTACTTGCGCAGAAGATGGGCTCTCTCTACCGTGCTAGAAATTTACTAACGCCTGAAAGTATTCTGTACCTCTACAAGAACGCTATTATCCAACATGTAGAGTATCGTTGTCACATTTGGGGTGGTGCATCAGATATTGGCCACTCGCTCCTGGACAAAGTTCAAAAGAAAGTCGCCAATCTGATAGGTCCTTAATTGCCATAGAAGCTTCAACATCTGCCCCATCGACGAAATGTTGCATCCTTTTGCCTGTTTGACAAGTATTTTAATGGTGGATGCTCGGACGAAATGCAAGTCCTTGTACTCATTCGACGTAAATACTCCCGACAAACCCGACAATAAAATGTTTTATATCGTGAGATTTGAACCGATATGATTGTTAACAATTCTTATATAATTACATTTTATTGCTACTTGGAAAAAAAATATTGTCTTTCTTCTTTTTGTTTTGATGCAGGCATGGGGGTAAACTTTGCTAGTATATTTTCACTGTAATGATTTAGACATACTTTATACAAATGACATTGAGGGAAGTATATACAAGTGAAGATAAACTACATTCTGAAACGCTATAAATTAAGATTTTGCAGACAAAGAGATGAAACAAATGAATTATGAATTGCGTCAGCAAATTGCTAAAACGATTAATATTTGGAAAACTGGGGAAAAATACAGCAAGAAAGTAAAAATAGGAATGCACCTATTTACTTTGATGAATTATACGAATTACAAAATAGAATAATTGGATATTCCTAAAAAAATGTCACTTTAACAGAACAGTCTAATCCATATTGGAAGCCAGGTGAGACCACTTTATCGGAACCAATATCAAAATAGCGAATATTTTCTACTACTATAAAAAAAAGTAATTTTCTATGTCAATTAACCAAAAGATGTACAAATTACATTAACGGACAACGCAGCAAATAAGCTCAAGTGTTATACAAAACCAAGTATGACTAAGTTGGGATGGTCGTCTACTGAGTACAATTACTTAAAAGAAATGTTAACAATTCAGACAACTGATTTACACACATAAATATGTCAGTATTGGAGGGAAATATAATCAATTCTAGGATATAGTATGGGAAATAAGTTATGTATCTTTCTGTTGTGTTGTTTGAATTTGAATCTGAAATCAATTTTTTTTTTTAGTACAACGAATATTTAATTTTTTGGCACGCGTGATTCACGTTATTTCAATTCACGTGTCCCATTTTTCGATTTGATGCTGGTGTATGCTACATGAAGAAGTCATATTGACTAAGTGAACACATAAGAGGACTTATATATTTGCTACGAGGTAAAGTTTGGAAAGATTTATTAATGATGGAAATATTATAGCGAGGTTATATTGGAAACATATTAAATGATAATTTTATGTCGGGCAAGTCTTTCGTCACACCTCTTGCAAAATGTCTCTGCTCTAATAACAGCAGGATTTCAAAAATATATTTTTATCAAAATTTGAAAAAAAATGTGCCCACACAGACAGGAATTTCTATTGTACTATTACAGCGATTTTGTCCACATACTTTGAAGATTTACAACTTGCGAACGGATGATGATCCAATCATTTAGTGTTCTTTTCGTCAGTACAAGAACACGAAATAAAAGTGTCTTGTAGAGTTCAGAATATGGTTTTGTAAAAAGAAACACCGCACAATGAATGCAGCTTTACGTTTCACCGTGAATGTAACTCTATAGTTGTTAAAAGTGGGTGAATTGTAGTTTTCCCATGATCGAATGCCACTGTCGACCAATCCCATGTATACTTGAATATAATTATGTTGTGAAAGCCCAACAACAGAATATTCCGAGAGAGTATTACATAATTAAAGTGAGCGAAACAGCAGAGTATACATTTGTGAAAAAAGAACAGGACTAGTAGAATACCGAGTGAAAGCATATTTCACACATTTACTACAAGTCAAAAAGTAGTACTGAATTCACGAGATTAATTTGTTATTCAAATTTGATGGACAACCGACTTTTCTTTTACAAGATATGTATAACCTTCTACAAACAACCTCATCTATTCTCAATTTTAATTATATAAATATGTTGCAAATTAGCCCCTAAAACACATACTTTACCTAATCTCCATGCAGGGCTCTATCTTATATGGCTCTTTCTATCGTTTATTCTTTTTTTGGGTATACACTTCTCTACTTTCTTGTAGCTATCGCTTTATTTTTTTCACAATTTTAGAATGGTGTACCATTCAATGAAAACCATATATGTTAAGTCGACTTACTCAGATATGTGGTCTTGATTTACTATCCGTCCGAAACATTAGCATGCCTACTGTATATAGGTACTCCATATAATCGTGACATTCTTCACTGATGATTCGCGAAAGAATGATACGCTAGTGCCTGTAGGTATTTAATAATTGTTATAGTAAATAATTATATATATATATATATATTAAATTTATTTATACAAACTTTGATGGCTACATATGTGCATACATGTTTCTGTAATCATCATTTAATATACCTGCTCTGTTCACCCATTGAGCACTCTTTGGTAGACACATGTTGTTTTATTGGATGCACTTCTAGGAAACTAAATTCTACTGGCTATATAGATATATATATATATATATATATATATATATATATATATATATAAGATTAAAAAGAAAGTTTTGTTTTTGCGGAATTTGAAACTCTGGTTTCAAATGATGTATTTTCAAATAAGTTTTCGTTGTAATACTTTTAATCTATATATCATTAAACAGGGTGTATTTTGCTCTTTCTAATCGTATTAATTACAATCATTTTAAAACTTAAAACTTGCTTGGCCTTCGGGACAAGATCACAGTGTAGTATCTGTCCGGCAGATACTGCACTTAAGATAATTTGTACCAGTCAATGGAGGGGAAACCCTCTATACTGGGACAATTATTATTTTTGGTAACCAGAGTGACCCCTTTTAGGGGAGCTGGTTTTTACCTCACATTAAAAACGGCCTTGTGCCTAATTTGCTCAGTGGGGGAGCAAATAAATACCATCTGTTCCGGCAGATACTGCAAGCTATGACTAGCTATGACTAGCAAAGACCAGATGTGGGGGCAACCCCACATGCCTGACCTTTAAGCAGCTCCCATTTCCCACCTCTCGGGAGCTGGTCCCCTTTTCCCTTCCCCCTCCCTTCACTCCTCACATAAAAATTGGCCTTGTGCCTAATTTGCTCGGTGGGGGAGCAAATAAATACCATCTGTTCCGGCAGATACTGCAAGCTATGACTAGCTATGACTAGCAAAGACCAGATGTGGGGGCAACCCCACATGCCTGACCTTTAACCAGCTCCCATTTCCCACCTCTCGGGAGCTGGTCCCCTTTTCCCTTCCCCCTCCCTTCACTCCTCACATTAAAAATTGGCCTTGTGCCTAATTTGCTCGGTGGGGGAGCAAATAAATACCATCTGTTCCGGCAGATGCTGCAAGCTATGACTAGCTAAGACTAGCAAAGACCAGATGTGGGGGCAACCCCACATGCCTGACCTTTAACCAGCTCCCATTTCCCACCTCTCGGGAGCTGGTCCCCTTTTCCCTTCCCCCTCCCTTCACTCCTCACATTAAAAATCGGCCTTGTGCCTAATTTGCTCGGTGGGGGAGCAAATAAACACCATCTGTTCCGGCAGATGCTGCAAGCTATGACTAGCTATGACTAGCAAAGACCAGATGTGGGGGCAACCCCACATGCCTGACCATTAACCAGCTCCCATTTCCCACCTCTCGGTAGCTGGTCCCCTTTTTCCCTTCCCCCTCCCTTCACTCCTCACATTAAAAATCGGCCGTGTGCCTAATTTGCTCGGTGGGGGAGCAAATAAATACCATCTGTTCTTCAGATGCTGCACTTCTATTTCTTGTTCTCTTTCGGTGGAGGAGAAATCCTTCACGACTGAGACAATTTTTATTTTTGTACCTTTTCTCCACGTTAAAAAACGGCCCTGGTGTCTAACTGTCCCGTGGGGAGGCATAGTAAATAGGTACAATCATTTTAAAACAATTATTTGTTATTTTCTAGAACTTGAATACGAGATATAAAAAACACCAAATTCGCACAATTCTATTATTTCAATGCATGCTAGGTCAAAAAGCTTCTGATACAGCTCGGGATATCAACGAAATCAACACTAAGCCTAGAGCATAATGGTGATCTGATGAATCTTGTGGCAGCGACGAAATGATTAGCGTAATGATTAGCCGTCGGATGTTGACGGCGATCATCTAAGAACCTTAGTTGAAGCCAACCCACGCACAACTGTGCAAGAACTTGCTTCTGCCTAAGACGTTACGTATACAACAATCTCCAAACACTAAAGAGAGATTAAGCAAGACAAAATAAATTTTATAAATTGGTATCTTTCATATTGAAGGACGGCAAATAAACGCCCCTATGAAGTGTGTCCTTTCTTTTACGCAAAAAGAACGACCCGTTTCTTGACCGAGTTTGATTGCGATTTTCCGAAAAATGGTGACGCTCAATTCAGTTATCAGACGTGATAAATCCTCGCGATGTGTGACAATATCAGAGTTGCACCAAAATAGAAAAAATGCTTAATGTTTGGTGGTCTGCGATCCGTCTCATCTATTACAATTTTTATTTTATGTATGCGAACCCGTTACACGGTATTAGTATATCAACAAAAAAAATGTAATTCACCAGAAACTTCGACAACAATACCCAACATTATCCAACAGATAACGCTCAATTCTCTTTAACAAAAATGCCCAGTCGGACGTTTCTAAACTAACCCTGCACAAGTTGAGCTAATTTAGTTACAAAATAGCCATCGCACTTCGGACCTCTCACCTAGTAACTACCACTTTTTCGAGCATCTCGACAACTTTCTTCGTGAGAAATAGTTCAAAAATATAAGCGGTATAATAAACGCCTTCAGCGACTTCACCCCAAAATAACGCAATATTTTTAGCGTTAATAGAGTGAATACACATGTTATGTGTTGTCAAAAATGTGTTGATTCTGATACTGCTTATTTCGATCAATACTTTTTTGTTTGATGCGATATATGGTCATCTAGTAAAAAAGTAACAATCCGCAAACGTTTCTTGCTAACCTAATATATATATATATATATATATATATATATATATATATATATATGAATAATTAAAAAAGGATATATAAAAATATTGCTGCAGTTCCACGATACATACCATTCTAAAACTCTTAACTTGAAGTGGCATTCAAATATTTAAAAACATATGTCATAATAAAACTTTGCAGTTCAGAGGAAACGTCCTTAAACTGTAAACATTAAAACTAATATAAGCGGTTTATGCTTCTTAAGCCTTATCGTAAATGACATTTTTTTCATAATCTCTATTAAAATTTTAGAAAGTTGACTTTTCATGTGTTATCCTATATATATATATATACATATATATATATATATATATATATATATATATATATATATATATATATATATACTAGCAAAAGTACCCGTCGTTGACTGGGTTCAGAAACAGCCTACAGAAAATGAAATCTGATTTATGAAATTCTGATATGTTATGAAAAGGAAGAGTTGTTAAGAGATAGCTTCGAATTTGGGGGTATCGAAGCCAAAGCAAAGTATGATGAAAGTAAAAATAAAATACTTAAACCCCATAATTTATTATACCATACATGTTCACACTGAAACACTTATCACAATATTCTGTGGATCTATATTAAAAAAAACCTTGTTAAACTTTGTGACATATTTCTATTTTATGGAGGTCAAGCGAACGAACATCCTATAATCTTATTATACCATATTTCTTCAAACTGAAACATAATTATCAAAGTGTACTTGCGCAGATAAATATGAAAAGTCTTTATTAAAGTTTTTCCCTATTTCCATTCTATAGTGGTTAGGCGCGAACGCGCACCTCATAATTTTATTATAGCATCCCTATTTAAGTTAAAACATGTACATCTATATCAAAACCCTTGAAACGTGTATTTTTTTTATTTCCGTACTTGTGGACCAGGCGTAAACGGAAACTCCACAATTTTAATCAATCGATTTTCCGCCAGATCAAACATACCCATTCCTGTGTCTCAATACATCTCCTATCATTATATGTAATCAGTTTTTTTTTAAATAGTTAAACATATTGGAGCCTTTTCCTGACCAGACACACACAGACATTCAGCTTATATATATATATATATATATATATATATATATATATATATATATATATATATATATATAATATGTACAAACATAAACAAACAGATACAAGCATACACACTAACAATATAATATGTATATATATATATTTATATATATATATATATATATATATATATTATTTATGTATTCCAGTTATGAAATCATTTGTAAAATAGATGTCTAGTGATGTTTTCTTATCATAAATAAAACAACAGGAAAAATACGCCCGCAACACTTAATAATACTTGGGAGAGATTTATCTCGAAAATGATTTCATCTATTATTTTCTGTGAGCCATCAGAAATTTAAATATAATATTAATTTAATTAATTAGATTATATGTTACTGGTCAATCCATTTTACTCTAGTATTGACAGAATACACCTATATTTTCATGCACACCTTAGGAAATTATTATGACACCTGTACATTGTCAACTAACTTATCAAAACATTACTTTCTCTCGTCGAGAGTAGATACCTATTCGTGCGTTTGTCAAGATACAATGCCTTAGGTCATTACTTTTTGCTTTAGGAGGATGATAAATTATGTATGTTTTGTAATTCTAGTACTATCCCTTTTCTTTTTAGCATCTGTTTAATGTTAATAGTGCCATCCTCCCGGGTATTTTCTCTTTTAAAGGTGGAGTATACCGCATATAATAACGTTTTGCCACAATAAGCCGTTCATTAGAAAATTATTGAAGAGGCTATAATATTTTTTACTATTGATAAATATTACAATATAATACATTGTGTAGGTATTATTTTTTTATCTAGGAATTCATAGAAAAGTAGTTTCTGCTCTGAATTTTTATTAGTTAAACTAGTCTAGGTAAAAAAATATTACAGAATAAAATTATCTTTGTTGATAACAGCGTAATAATATAATATATAATAATATTCATACTTTTATATCCTTCTAGTAAAACAATTGATACGTTAAATATACCCTTGGGTGCCTGTTTCCTTCAAACGCACAAAAATTATGTATATATTTAATAACATTATTATGTTGCCTTACAAAGTACTCAAAGAAGTTTAGATTGCCTCTAATAATCAACATAGCATTTTGGTCCTTACGCTCCAGAAAGTTACCGACTAACTAGTTCCATTGTAATTTTTTTCTAGAGCATAAAAACCTTAAACAATCAGTCCTATTTTACACACATATATAGTTAATCATAAGCATTGGAGTTTCACTTACATAAAACACATATTGTTTTGGCACGTAATATACTATCTGGTAAATTTTCAGTATTCAACGTATTGTACAATTCTTTTGTGGAAGATAAGAATAAGCTTAATATACGAATTGGAATTTACAAAAACATAATTCTTTTTAACAAAATATATATTGTCACCAATGAGTAAATAATTTATAACTTTGATTAAAATTCGTTCTGCTATCAAAATTCTAAAGAAATATAGGATATGCTAACAGTAACGCCCTTTAGCAAATTAATTACAGAAAATAATAAATCGTATTCACATGTGTACACGTGTGCATAACACGCACACGATATTTAGCGGGCGTATAACTGTTGCTTACGCTTACACACTTTTTTTTTATTAGCTCTTTGCACTTCTATATGCCATATGCCGTTACCCGAGGCAGTTGTATTGCAGGCGAGATACTCTTTTTTATTTAACCTTTGGCTTTTTCGATTCGAATGTATCATAGTATTTCAAACGTTTCTCAATAAGAGACACGCTATTTGGTTTCATTGATTTGACCGATTTGTATAAAAATCAAATCATTTAAGAAGATGGCGTGATGTTTTTGTAAGGAGAAAGTCTAACGTGAACCTTTTGAAGCTTTGGTCAATAGCAGTTTATTTGCTTCCGTTATTTTATGACCGATGATTCATGTTACACTTTACTTTTCTATTTTATTTCGGGAAAAATGTGGAAATAGATTTATTCAAAAGAAAAGGAAAATATCAAATCCAGGAGGTCTCTTAACTTGATACAAGACGCTCAACGTGAGGAAACCTTGGTCCTATTGCTGGTGTGTCTGGATAGTCAGCCCCACTTTGTTTCCTCCTTCTTTACCCCTCTCTCACTCGAACACAAATATATGCACACAATTACATACACCCACTATCTTTCTCAACGCACACACAGACACACAGACACAGACACACACACATACATACAGACCCCCACATACAAACACACACACACACACACACACATATATATATATATATAAATATATATATACACATATAAATATATATATATGTATATATATATGTATATATATATATATATATATATATTAATTCAGTGATTAAGGGAGTGATCTTAGTTAAGTTTTGTCTCAGAATATCCCCGAGAATTTCCGATAATCCACAATCGAAACCGTTATTTTAATTTATCTATCATCGGTAAAGCCATGTTTCTATAGGAGCAATGATAGGACAACGGGCCGTAAAAATTCTACTGTGGGAAAATTTATAGCGTTTTTTTTTTTCTGCATGAGGTTGGTGTAGGTTAAAACTCCGCAGTAATTTTTTTATATTAATTGAAAGTATTTTATAAAACTAGAAAAGTCACATGTTTTTTTTATTGATTTTGCATGACGTAATCTGTACGTTCAAACCCCACACGTAAATTTATAAAGAACCCCGTAGGATCTCCAGAGTGCAAAGAATAATAATATATATTTTAGACTAAGTTACTGCATGAGGTATGTGAAGCTTCCTCCAAGGTGATTTCAAGGATTTCGATACCAATAAAAACATAAGAGTGTGAAATAATCGTTGATCATCATTCAGTCCCAGGCAACGTCCAGTCCGCTAGCTTATATATATATATATATATATGTGTGTGTGTGTGTGTGTGTGTGTGTGCGTGTGTGTGTGTGTGTGTGTCTGGGGGATGTCTCTAAGCATGTATGTGTTCTTAACGCCCTGTACGATTTTTTGTATTTCTCTGCCTCTAAAACAACCAATCGTAGTGCCATCAGCGGATTATTTTATTTTTGATAAACTTCATATTTTCTTCATTCATTTCTTGTTTTTGTGCGGTGTTTAATCTGGTTGAATTAATCAGGCTTCCTGAAAAGCAGGAAGTTACTAAGTCATTAAACCCATAAGTGGTACAGCTCCGCAATTATATCCCTATCGGCAAGAATATCGACGTTTTTGAAGTTGTTTTGCATTGAAATTTTGATAACATGCGCCGCCATTCTTTCATATAAAGCACCTGTATGGTACTGAGCTTAATGTGGCTTAACTACTCTTATTAGCACCGTTTTATTTTTGTTATCACGTTATCCCATCTTTCATTTTCTTATTAACCCCTTTCTTATATTTCATATTTTTCCTTAACTTATTTAAATGAAATATTCGTCCTTGCATTCTTACTGCATTATTTACTCTCGCTGTTGTAATCACTACCGAAAAAAATGCTGATATAATATAAAGCTCTTTTTCTTACATATTAAAACACTGTTTTTGCATCCTGGTTTGCATGAATATATTCTGGTTCTATTCTCTTTTATTAATTAACTAGCAGGGCTACACGGCTGCTCGGAACTGTAGAAATAATGAGAAAATTGAAGTTGTTTTGATCATATTTGTTATTCTTATTCGTATCATTTGCTATTTCGAGCAAAATAATATTTTACCTACTCTAGGACGGGTAATTACACATGTATAAAATAATTGTGCCTTCCCTAGGATAGGTTATTTACAGCGCGTATATGAAATACATTTACCTTTGCGAGAACAGGTAATGTACGCCCCATATTAAAAATAATTTTACCTACCCTCGGACGGGTAATTCAAATACGTATATGAAACAATTTAGCATACCTTCGATAGGTATTGTATAACATAAAAGAAATAATGTATCTTCCAATCAAGGCTACCATAATTTTAAGAAAATTGAAATCATTTTTCGAAGATGAATCATTAGGATTTCCAAATTAATACATAAATACATTGTCTTGGTTAATGAATAAGCAACCCTTGCTTCACGATAAATTTCAACATAACTGGGTTGTTTTCCTTCCTCCCTATCGGCACTATAATCGTAAGAAAAATTATATAATTTTTGGAAGATGTTTCAGCCGGATTTTCCAAGTAATGCATAAATACATTGACACAGCCTTGATTCATTTTCAAATGCCATATTACTGTGTGCCATTTTCTTTCACCACTACTGACAACAATTTTATTTTGAAAAAGACGTCATTGAAAATTCAGAAAAATATGAATGACTCCCAACACAAACTTGCCCATTTCACCTTCACATAAGACATTTCTAGTGGCTTAATGCCTTGTCTGGAACAATTTCCATAAAAACATTATAGTGTGTCCATGCCGTGTCTGAAGTGATTTCCATAAGTTATTTCAAGTGGCTTCATGCATTGTATAGAGCTATTTGAATAAGACATTTTAAGTGGCTTCATGCCTTGTCTGGAGTGATGTCTTCATCTATCACATTCAATCTTGGCGATGTCAGGTCTTCCGCCAGTATATATTTCAAACTGTCTCATTCAGTCCCAGGCGACGCCGAGTCTTCCGCTAGTATATATTTCCACAAATCTCATTCAATCTCGATCGATGCCAAGGCCTTCTGATAGTATATATTTCCACCACGCCACTGTCAAAAATATGCATGCGATAAATTACTGTTTAATTCGTAAACTTTTTCAGACATTTGTGGGACTGACTTCATATCCCCGCACCCCACTGTTAAAAGTATACATGACATAAAGTAATGCTTCTATTGTAAAATGTTTCAGCCATTTCGGGACCTATTTCATATTCCAACCTCATCTGTTAAATATATATATATATATATGTATATATATATATATATATATATATATATATATATATATATATATATGATAAAATAATGTTTAAATCGTAAACTGTTTCAACCATTTCCGGGACTGACGTCATATCCCCACTCTAGTGTAAAAATATATACATGTAATAAAGTAATGTTTAAATCGCAAACTGTTTCAGCAATTTTCGAGAAGGAATCCATATTCCCCTCCCCACTATTATTAATATGCATGAATTAAAATAATGTTTAAATTGTAAACTGTTTCAACTATTTCCGGGAATGACTGCATATTCCGGATACCAATTGTAAAATATATGAAAACTGACTGATAATGAGCAAGCTCAATCTTGCGTAACTTTGATGATGTACATAAAAGATTTGGAATTTCCCTTTGATGATGACCATATTCAATGTTCTTAACTTTGGTGAATTACATGAAGCATTTGGAAATTCCAAGTAGTCACCCATCTGATAATGATCCCGCGCAATATAGCTTACTTTGGGTGATCTACATAAAGCATTTTTTATTCCTTTTTATTCATTTCGACAATCATTTTTTCATAATTTTAACCCACATTATCGGATTCTCCATTACGAAAATAATAACTTTGATATATGGTCTGTGTTGATTATTTTATTACAAACGTATAAATCAATTAACTCACATTTCATCATTTTTCACAGGTCTTGGATATATTAGTAATCTCGACGAGATTTTTCATAATTTTTAACACATTTTCGCCCCCCCCCCAACGAAAATAAAAACTTTGATACATTGTCTGGGCTTATTTTTTTTCATTACAAACACACCAATCAATTAATTCACATTTTTCATAATTCTTGGATATGTTACTAATTTCGACAATCATTCTTCCTAATTTTAACCCACATTATAACCCCCTCTTACGAAAATAATAACTTTGATATATTGTCAGCTACGGTATAACTGGAAATGTTTTTTCAATCATTAAATCTTTTCTCTCCGATAGGTTCATAAGAGTAGTGGTAGATGGTCAAAAATCGGAGGCCTGCAATATAAATGCTGGAGTCCCTCAGGGGTCAATCCTGGGCCCAACTCTCTTCCTGATCTACATCAATGACCTCCCTAAACACATACTTAAATCATTCGTTGACATCTATGCTGATGACACGACCATCTACGGCAACACATCAAAGACTGTAAATGACGAAGTTCTCTCTGATTCTCTCTCCTCTGATCTCGAGCGCGTGGTTCAGTGGGGGAAGATGTGGCTAGTTACCTTTAATGCATCCAAAACCAAACTCCTATCCTTAGATCATCAACGCTCTGATCCCCATCTGGCATCAATTGGGATGGATGGCTCTCGTCTGGGTGAGGCCCCGTGGTTTGACAAGCTTCTGGGTTTGACCTTTACTCCTGATCTGAAATGGAACACGTACATCAAGTCTGTTGCCAAGGTCGCTGGAAAGATGGTGGGATCCTTCTACCGCTCCAGAAGATATCTCACTACTGATGCAATTCTCTATCTATATAAAAGTCAAGTACGGCCAAGGATGGAATACTGTTGCCATATCTGGGCAGGAGCTGCCAAAAACAGCCTATCATGCCTTGACAGAGTACAAAATAGACTTCGTGGTTTAGTGGGGGATGACCTTTTCTCTACCCTGCAACCTCTCTCCCACAGAAGAGACGTTGCGAGCCTATCCTTGTTTTATCGTTATTTTCATGGCAGGTGCTCGTCTGAGCTCCATTCTCTGGTCCCCCCTCGCCAATCTTTCACGAAAAACACCCGTCTAGCTGAATCCACTGTGAAAAATTTTCCCCACTCTATATCTGTGCCTAAATCAAAACGCGGATTTCATGAATAAGGCTTCTTTCTTAGAACTGCACGCATGTGGAACTCTGTTCCGTCTGCCTGCTTCCCTCCGGACTACAACTTGGATGTCTTCAAGTCTAATGTTAACAAATTCCTAATGAACCGCCCCCTTAAGTAAACACTTCATCAAATCTCCTCACTAACGTAATGTACTTGCAATAACCTTTATCCCTGAGTGGCTTCCGGGCCTTGATAAGATGTGATCTCTGTGTAAAATAAAAAAAATTGTCTGGGTTGATTATTTCATTAAAAAAAAAAAACACTTATCATTTTACTCACATTTCATCATTTTTCATAATTTCTGGATTCCGACAAACATTTTTCATAAGATTAACGTACACCATCGCCATATTAAAATGGTTTTCTAAATAATAACTTTATTATTTCAGCAAAGTCTGTAGTATGTATGTCAGTTCCTTATTTAATAAATTGTTAGGTGAAACTACAACATACAAAGTTTAAATCCCCCTCCCCATATTAAGATTGGCTTTCTAAATAACGTTAATATTTAAACACGGTCTTTTTTTCTGTATATAATTTGTTTATTTATAAGATTATTATGTGAACGCTACCTTCCTTTCTCCATATTAAGACTGGCTTTCTAAATAATAACAGCACGGCCCGTATCCTGTCTGCCATATTTCAATTTTTAAATTGTTTGATGAAAGTACAGAATAGCTAAAAACATACGCTCGCCATATTAATAATGTCTTTTTGAATAATAACGCTTTTATTTAAGCACGGCCCGTATTCCGAATGTTAGTTTCCCTCCCCACCTCTTTACAAAATATATATATGAAATAAAGTAAGTATTAAATCGTAAATTGCTTTAACCATTTCAATGACTGCTTCTATATCACCACATTACTTAAAAATAAATATGAAATAAAGAACATTTGAGTTCATAAGCTACTTCAGGCATTTCCGGGACTGATTCTACATCAGCCCTTCTCTCTGTTAAAAATAAATATGGAATAAAGGAAAATTGAGATCCCAAACTAAACTGTATCTTTGCTTTTTTTTAAGGAGGAGATAATGCCTGGTAGTAAACTATATTACGCTTACTTGGCCGTTTTGCTTTTCCTGAAAATTTCAGTTTTATGTGAACAGTAGTTTAAGAGTTTACCTGTTAGATATTTACACACACACATGGACTGTTTTATTTATATTGATGAGGCTAAAGTTAAATAATACAAACATTATATATTGTTAATATCTTTCAGCTCAAATCCGAGAGGATCAGTTCAATTCATTTTTACGTATTTTTTATCTTTTGTTTCACTAAATTGATATATATATTAAGACATAACACTTTTTTTAAAAATATCTTTTTAATGTAACACGAGACTTTTCCTCTGGTTGTTCGAATTTAGTGATATAAATTTATATCAAACAATTTTCTTATCACTTACCACCCCGCGATTCATTAAATTGATCAGAGGTATAACTTCCTTATTTTCAGCTGACAATAATGCCCTTCTTCTTCAGCGATCCCATTGACTGACGCTTGATCTTGGAGTCCTAATAATAAACCACTTAATCTAGAAATGTAAATAATAGTGTTCATCTAAATTAACATAAATCAATCTCATTTAAAATCGTTTTTATTCGCAATTTGTTTGCCTTGTCTTAATGATAACTTCCAACCTCCGTATATATTTTTGCCTTTATATTGGTATTTAAAATATATGATTATCTTCCTTGGCATCACTCGATCAATTTCCATGTGTATGAGTTAATTACTTCTATGTGTTTGATGTTTATACAGGTAGTGTACGTTTACAAAAATAAACCACATATTATTTAAACACTCTGTAACTGTTGAAATCATGTCTTATTACTCGTGTTTGCAACTTTTTTTGTTAAATACGTCTGGTATTATCCTAAACCAGCCTTTAAATAAGATGCCCCCAATCTAAAAACATAAGCTGCCCCTACAAGTTGCATTATTGAAACGTAATTATAAGTTTAATCTCGAAGGTTCAACCACGAGGTAACAAAAGCAAAAAATAAAAAAATAAAGAAAAAATAAAAAAATAAAGAAAATAATGGAAGAAAACTTCCACGGATTAATATGGGAGGCGAGACTATCTTCAAATTCTATTCTAAACTGGGAATGGACAAAGGACTTATACTAAGTAGATATAAATACGTCCCTCTTACCGCTTTTCGTTTTTTTTAATGGAGAGTAGATAATGCAGTGGATATGTTATCGGCAGTTCCAGTGACTCTCGCTTCTCCTTTGTCCCTCAGTCTTCATTTCTAATGAGTGATGTTTCTGACAAAGGGTGAAGAAAAAGCTGCTTCCCAGGTCGGTAGTACTTCGTGAACAGTAGTCTTAGATGTCTGAAATTTTCTGTCTCTATGTCTATCCTTGCGGCCATGTCACTTGTAAGGGTGCTGGAGGTAAACGTTTTCATCTGGGTTGACGTTAACCGCCTGATAGTCAGGGACCCGAACCTTTGAATAACCACTAAGGAGGCTGTCATATCAGCAGGTTTAAAGTGCTGGGGCTGCTGTATTGGCATTTGGTGAATGGATTCTGGACCATGCAGTAGTCTCTGGTGGGGCCTCTCGATGCCATGCTAGTGGGAATTGTTACGGTTTTACCTTATCATGTGCTACAAAAAATCCTGTCTTTCCTCTCTTACTTTCCCTCTCTGTTCTGCTCTAACCAAGTATGCTGACCTGTTCCACAAACCCAAAAATCCTCAACATGAAATATCTCAAAAAAGAAAACACGAATAAACCTAGAACCCCGTCCTCATACGTAGACCCCTACTAACATATCTCCTTCTCCCACATCAGGGGTCTACGTTCTTACCTTCCAGAGGTTGAAACTCAATTACACGAGACGAAACCTGACATATTATTTCTAAACGAAACTGGAATAGGGCCGACCAACTCGATAGATGAGTTCATAATTAAAGGATACTCTAACCTAACATCTAAATATGACCCCCAAGATCGCCATGGGAATGGTATATGTGCCTACATTGAAGATGGCTTCCCATGTGGCGGGGATATCTCCAGAGAAGACCCTAATCTACCTTATATGTGCTTCCGGGTTGCACTTGCTTACACCACCGCATCTATATTTGCCCTCTATCGCCCCCACAACACTGGAGTTACTGTCTTTAAGAGTATATCAGAAAAAAATGACCACATCCTGTCTGCTCATCCCTCGGCTAACATTCACATTTGCGGTGACTTCAATGTCTATAATGTGGAATGGCTGACCCACTCAAAGAAGACTGATGATAGGGGGAGGTTCTGTCATGATTTTGCCATTGCCTATGACCTCAGCCAGATTGTCTGCGAGCCCACCTGTGTGCCCGATAGTACCGGTCAGTTCGCAAGCCTCCTAGACCTTTTTCTATCCACTTCCTCTGAGTTATGTTCATGTTCCGTTCTATCTCCTCTGGGATCCTCCGACCACTGCCTCGTTTCAGTTAAGATAAAAATGAAATATAATAAATCTATAGTCGTACCTCTCCACCGTTTTGTATACCGATACTCTATGGCGGACTGGGATAGCTTCCGTACATTTATATCTGATCTCCTTCTCCATTCTATGTTTAAAAAGGATGTGTCCTCTATAGTATCAGACCTGACCGAATGGTTACTTGTAGGCATAGACCAATTCATACCATGCAAAAAATTCCAACAAAAGCCTAACAGCCAGCCATGGTTATCCCCCGAATGTGCTGCTGCCATTGCACACAGAAATCACTTTTTCCATAGCTACCAACGTAATAGATGCACTTAAGCTAAAGCTGCTTTCAGAACCGCCAGCAACCACTGTAAAAGAGTAATAAAAATGCAAGAGAACTATATGCGCAATCCGTTAAGTCCAAAGTAGCTGAGCAGCGGCTTGGTTCCCACCAGTTCTGGCAAATAGCATTAGGCTCTTGAACAGAAACGTGCGTTCCCTCCCAACCATTATCAATGGACCAGAGGTCATCTCGACAGCATACGACAAGGCCTAACTATTTGCCAAAAACTTTGCGGCAAATTCTACCCTGTGTGTCGAAGACAATCAACTCCCCGTATTTCATCCTATAACAGACAACACGCTATGGAACATACAAATATCTGTGCGTGAGGTCGCCAATCTAATCAAGAACCTTGACTCCAGTAAAGCAACTGGTCCCGACGGTATTCCAATTATAGTCTTAAAAAAAATCATAACCGGAACTTGCCCCAATACTTTCCAAACTGCTTAAGTGTTGCCTTAAGGAGAAGTGTTTCCCAACACCCTGAAA
The DNA here is from genome assembly GCF_053919585.1 of Euprymna scolopes. Taxonomy (NCBI): domain Eukaryota; kingdom Metazoa; phylum Mollusca; class Cephalopoda; order Sepiida; family Sepiolidae; genus Euprymna; species Euprymna scolopes. The sequence continues at coordinate 59,523,023 of NC_136493.1, read as the reverse complement.
AACCTCATCAGTATGCCCTGTATTTAAGAATTCAGGTGATCGCTCATCCCCCTCTCAGTACAGACCAATAAGTCGCCTGTGTGTCATGAGTAAGTTGCTGGAATCCACAATAAATAGAGAGGTAGTCAACCACCTCAGCAGAAATGACCTTCTTAGCGACACGCAATACGGTTTCCGCTCTGCTAGATCTACAGCAGATGTGCTAACGGTTATATCTCATAGGATTAGCGAATCACTCGACAAAGGCTTCATTTCTAGGGCAATTGCTCTCGACATATCAAAGGCCTTCGATAAGGTTTGGCATGAAGGCCTACTACACAAGATTTCCAGCTATGGTATAACTGGAAATGTTTTCTCTATCATCAAGTCATTTCTCTCAGACAGGCTAATAAGAGTAGTTGTTGATGGGCAGAAATCAGAGGTCCACAGTATTAATGCTGGAGTCCCTCAGGGTTCCATACTGGGCCCAACTCTCTTCCTGATCTACATCAATGATCTCCCAAAACACATACTAAAATCTTTCGTTTACATCTATGCTGATGACACGACCATCTATGGCAACACATCAAAGGCCGTAAATGATGATGTTCTCTCTGATTCTCTCTCGTCTGATCTTGAGCGCGTGGTACAGTGGGGAAAGAGGTGGCTCGTTTCCTTTAATGCATATAAGACCAAGCTCCTATCTCTACATCATAAATGCTCTGATCCCCATCTGGCATCAATTGAAATGGATGGTTCTTGTCTAAGGTAGGCCCCAGGTTTTGATAAGCTCCTGGGTTTGACCTTTACACCTGATCTTAAATGGAACACATACATCAAGTCTGTGGCCAAGGTCGCTGGGAAAATGGTGGGATCCTTCTACCGCTCCAGAAGATATCTCACTAAAGATGTAATTCTCTATCTATATAAGAGCCAAGTACGTCCAAAGATGGAGTACTGCTGCCACATCTGGGCGGGGGCTGCTAAAAACAGCCTATCTGGCCTTGACAGAGTACAAAATAGACTCCGTGGCTTGGTGGGGGATGCCCTTTTCTCTACCCTGCAACCTCTTTCCCACAGAAGAGACGTAGCGAGCCTGTCATTGTTCTATCGTTATTTCCATGGCAGGTGCTCGTCTGAGCTCCATTCTCTGGTCCCCCCTCGCCAATTTAGTGACACCCGACTAGCTGAAACCACCGTCAATAATTTTCCCCACTCCCTGTCTGTGCCTAAATCAAAACGTAGATACCATGAACAAAGCTTCTTTCTTAGAACTGCAGGCCTGTTCCGCTTGCCTGTGTCCCTCCCGACTTCAACCTGGATATCTTCAAGTCCAACAGAAACAAATTCCTGATGAACTGCCCCCCTAAGTAATGACACCTTCCCAATTTTCCAATACTATTGCTACACCATCCCTTTGATTACCGTACACACTATAACCCTTATCCCTGAGTGGCCATTGGGCCTTGATTAGTGGTGAACTCCATGTAAAAAAATAAATAAATAAACGCTGTTTTTCTTCCATTTTACTTCAGACGATGTTCTCAGAAAGCAAGAGGCCCCTATGGGGCCAACACTTAAACTCTATATAAAATTTATAGATAATCGAATGTTTCATGAAAATGTGTTCTTTGTTTGTTTGTTTTAACAAAGACTTTGTTAGGAAGTCGAAAACAGATTATCTACTCCCTAATTGATAATTTTAATATGCTATGGTATATCTTTCCTCTTGCTCTCTTCGTCTTCCATCTAGTCTTGTGAAGTACCCCGATTCTTGCTCTTATTTGAGATAATGTCTGTAGGTTTGCCTCAACATTGTACTGCTAATTCTGCTATTTTGAATATTCAGTAAGGTTTTACTTCCAGGAAAAGTATCCAGACACAAAACTGTCCTAACAAGCACATGTGCAAAGGGACCCAAGACACTTAAGGATTGTTTTTACTAAACATTCTGAATATATAGTTATATGGATTTTTTGTTGTAATAGTGTTATTTGTAGTAGCAGTTATATTATTTGTACGGGTCACTTTTAAGTCGTTAGCACATAATACGTTCTATTTTTAATAGAAGTATTAAAACCTCTTATCCAATGCGTCTTTATTTACTTGTTTGCTCATGTTATGTCGTTTATGATGAATGCTTCATCATGAAACTTTGTATCTTTTTTGTATTTTCACACAAAATAATAAATCTCTCGTATGTTTCCCGAAGGAAAATCAACATTGTGTCAACAAACATGATAACGTATTTTAAAGGAATGTGCTTTCGAAATGTAACTCATGCCAGGCAATCCATCAGTTTAGGATTAAATATATGGAAGTGAAACCGTAGTTTCAATCGAGATATGTTGTGGTCAGTCGCAGTGCGATCCATCATTTAACGGATTGACATTCAACAAATTCTCAGCAGATTTTCATTCATTATATTTGTTTGGTTATTATATTTGTTTGGTTATATAAGTAGATGCATGCGATGCTCTATTTCGCCAATTTTATAAAATACAATAAACGAACATATGCATCCACGAATGCACACACAGAGACAACACACACACAAAGAGAAACACACACACACATATACGATATGTGTATTCGTGGGTGCATACATTTCTTTGATATATTTTGCTAAATGACGACGATTTTAAAAATCATTGTTTTCTTATTACAGACATACACAAATATAGACACACGCATACACACAGAGACGTACTAACATGCACACACGCATATATATGTGTGTGTGTGTCAGTGAATCTCTGTATGGGTGCGTGTGTGTGAATGTGTGTATGTATGTATGTTAGTGGGTCTCTGTGTGCAGGCGTGTAAGTATATGTGCGTATGTGTGTAATAAGAAAACAATGATTTTCAAAATCGTCGTCATTGAGCAATATATATATATATATATATATATATATATATATTGAATGAAGGAACAAGATTTTATACTCGTAACATGCAACGCACATTTATTCAGCATAATATAAAAGGATACTATGAAAAAAAGCTCCCTCAACGGAGCTAAATTGTCGTTAAATTACGAGTAAAAATACATGAAAATACAACTAAGGCGGGGAACGAAAAATTAGTTTTTTAAACTCTGAGAAATTCGGACAAAAATTGCATTAAGGCCTAAAACCTTTTTCTTTTTGCTTGTAGAAGAAAAATATTAATGATTACCGGAGATATTTCTTAAAATTTCAAATGAAAACGAAGAATGCGAATTGCTCAGAAGAGGGTGCAAGACAACACTAAAGGTCGAGGCACAATCCAGTTACTTATGAGCTGTTCAGAAATGACCGATCTTGAAGTATTATTCTAAACATCAGTTTTGAATGACTTGCATGCCAAATATAAGATGGAACGTGTTGTCTAACGCGGGAATCCAACTGTTGTGATGTCTGCTCGACGTAGTGTGAACTGCGACTACATTTAAATATATAAACAATTATATTATATTACGGGTATGCTATCTATTCAGAATAAGAAAAATATGGGTCTGTTAGTAAAACCAACATGATGACTGCATGCAAAATAAGACTGACACGTATATTACCTAGCCAAGATAAGTAAACGTCAATAGTCCATCCGTGTAATGCAATTTTATGTATTTTTATTTAAATTACAAACTTTATATTTATAGTAGATTCCACAATATTAAAAAAGAAAATACATTGCTACGAATGGTCTTAGTGTTAAATTTAATATCAACACTTGGATATGGTCTCGAACAAATCATTAGAATCCTATGTTTTAGGCTGTTTAATAAATAATATTTCTTTTATGAAACAAACTGAGTCGCAACGTGTGTAAAAACCGATAAATGTTGGTGTATGATACACATGACTGCGAAATACGAAAGTATACCGGAATCTATTGCATAAAAAAATAGACGGCTAAATTGTTAACCGTGAACTGAAGGTTTAAATGAATATTATAAAGATATGTTAAACGTGTTCGTTTTCGACTATGTATATTCAAACAAAATGTATGGTCAACGTAAGCAAAAAAAAAAAACTTCTAGATTTTGAAAACCAGATAGTAAACTCGGTTCATGGAAACCTACAAAAATATGTTCATAGGAGAGCCCATGGTCACACCATCTTATATCATTTAAACTAAAGTAGTTTCGAATTTCAATTATTCCACGAAAGTATTTTCGGAAATAGGTGGAGGAAAAAGTTCCTCGCGATGTAAGGCGTGTTCGCATATATTAATAGCTTTAAAAGATGATATTGGAAATAAAGAAATCAAAACATATGAATGTTTCAGAGTAATTACAATCTTGCATGAGGAAGCAAATGTAAATGAATCCTTAAGGAAAAACCAACTGTACATTTTCAAAACCGGCAATAAATTAGTGTAGAGCAATTTCGCTTACTTCTGTTAAATATTTTATCATTGATAGCAATCTTCTTAATATTAAACTGTTCTTGGGTTTAGTCGAACCAACAGGACGGCGAGCCGTAGAAGAATAGATCTCTTCAGAATTGAAATAGTAGCAGAAAGAACTTTACGTTTTGCCCACTGGATGAGATGTTTTTGAAACTTGGTCTCAACAGATACGATTTTATCATATGTATTTAGCAAACTTAAGCGGAGAAACTTAGTAGTGGCCTCCAATGATCATCATTTATTTAGATTTAAAATTGATTTCTTATCTAGAGCAAAAGAACTCAGATTAATCACATGAAGAAAACTGCCACGCCCACGATTGAAAAAACAATAGCTTATTCCAAGCCCAATTAAATGAAACGAGCCATTTCTTTCCCTAATCTATAAATGAAATCCGATAAACTTTTTATACTAGATGCATATTTTAATGGATCTAAGTAAGATGGGCGAGAAGAAAAACTAGAATTGAAGGTTGTGACATAACCAGAAATGTAAATTTTCTTAAGAATATCCTTAGGAGAGTATTTCTATAGAGGATAAAAAGTGCTGGACCTAGAATAGAGCCTTGAGAACATCTGTGGTGATTAGAGAAGAAAACACAGATAAACGATCCAAAGTTAGCCGGAAGCTTCGATCAGAAATAAAATACTTAATAATCTCAAGAACCTTAACACGAATACCATAACCTCGAAGTATATGTAAAAGACAACGATGTCACACTCTGTATGGCCATTCGGAATATAAATCATAACGACCCTACCTTCTCTCTGAACTATTCATAAATCGACAAATTCGTCCAGTCACTAACAGGTCACCCATTGAATCAAGACACAAATTCATATTTAACATTACCAACGAGGCCAGAAACCTAACAGACTTAACATTGATCCATATCTTGAAAACTTTACTAATAGCAAAGAGAAGACATATGACCTCATATTTATTTAGGTCAGGCAGATCACCAGCATGTTTTAAAAGTACAGGCATCAGAAGCTAAATCAAACAATAAGGAAATCAGAGCTGTGAAAAAAAAAAACAGAACTCGACTAATTTCACCGGAAAGAAGAAAGTTCAGGTGCAAAACTTTGGAAGAAAAGGACCAGGGATCAGAACAGTATCGAAAGAAATAGACTGGTCAAGTAACCATCTTTGGAGTAATGATAACGGAATCAAGAGACTGATCGGTTTTCCAAAAAAATCATAGAGAATCAGAATCACCAGAAAAAATCATAAAGAATCAGAATCATCAGGAAAAATCATAGAGAATCAGAATCACCAGAAAAAATCATAAAGAATCAGAATCATCAGGAAAAATCATAGAGAATCAGAATCACCAGAAAAAATCATAAAGAATCAGAATCACCAGAAAAAATCATAGAGAATCAGACTCATCAGGAAAAACACTTACCAACAAAATGACGAATAAAGAGATCATTATTATCTTCAGAAAATGAATGTCCTAAGACAATTAAAAAGGAAGAAATATCAAACTCGCCACTATAAATCAAACTATTACAGATTCTTTAAAAATCACAAGCGTCAACTTTTTTAGATTTTGTAGTTTGAGAAATACTTCGATTGTGGTATGGAGCCCATGACGTAAATAGCGCAGTTAGTGCAGGATGTCGTTGAGTGAGATGAAGGTGAAAACGTAAAGACTCATTAAGCCCGACACCGTTGTAAACGCGTTAGCTGCAGGTGCATCCAGTCGGAGACCACCCACAAAACACCTCATCCCAAAGTATAAAAACAAGGGAGCACTCGGGCTTAGACAGTTACAGTTCAGTTCGAGTTTGAGACTTCGGCAGCCGTCAGTTATTCTTAGATTGTAGACTCCTTGTGAGAGCGACGAGAGGGATAGCGATGGCTGGCAGATGAATCAATAGAAACACTGTTGCTCTCCTTCTAAGGATAGGCAGAGAACAGGGTGCTACTTAGGCCGTGAAACTAATAAAGTGTCAATTGTCAAGAGAAATTAAACTTTCGTCTGTCGTTATGAGCTTTTGTTTCAAGTGAGCCGACACGCTGAATAGATGCGAAAAATATGTAAAAAGGAACGTTCTTCATTTATTTAATAACCCCTAAAAGTGATGATGATTCCATCAAGCAAAAATGGAGACTTTTTCTATTGTAAAGTGAACATTTAATACGCAGAAATTCAAAGTGTTGCTATCACTCCTTTGGGATAGTTTTGAAGCCTGAGAACAATTGGAATGATACTGATTGAAGTAATGATTACGTTGGATAATGACAGAAGCAAAAACAGAAGAAAAGAATGGAGTTTGGGTTAACCCTGAAGATGGGGAATACTGATGATAATTCTAACAAGAAACAAAGCAGTAATATCTTTATCAGTGATTCGATTGTGGAGCTTAACACAGTGGTGAGTATTAATGTGATCTAAGAGAAAAGTAGAGATTGACGGATCAAGTTTTAAGGCATTATCAATACTGCTGGGAATAGCATCAACAATAGAGCAATCACTTTCAGAAAGGTAACGGAAGTTAAAGAACAAATATGAAGTGGTGCAGTAAAGACTACCTCAATCAAAAATAAAGGACAGGCAGGAGATTTAAGACTGGGGGTACGTACATGAGAAATCATCGGGAAGAAAAGGTATGCAATTGCGTGGAAGAGACTAAGCAGACAATAGGCAAATCGCCCTCAGTGCTATCAATAGACACATGTAAAGTAGTCCATTAACGAGCAAGAATTTGATATTTGTTCTAGCGAAAGTTAATTGATCTGACACATCTTATATTATAATAAGAAATAATAAAGAGATTATTGCTTGAATGCATGATTAGATTAAATGCACAGGAGATAAAGTTAAAATCACTTTAAGACAACTAGAGACAGAAAGAGACCCCACTACCAGCACCAATTGCATGGAATAAAAAAAATCTTACAAAAAGTAGTTCTTCCAGTGTGTATGTTTTGCTCCGCTAGTTACAGGACAGTACAGATCTCTTTAGGAGAGGCTGCCTCTGCAAAAGTAGAGTCTGTATCCTGATGAACTCTCTTCTTGTATAAGACGCATCTCCAAAAGAGAAATCTACCAAGTAACTAGGCACAGATTACAATATTTATATTAATTTCGTCAATCCATATATTTTTAATGTAAGCTTATCAGCTTAGAGAAAAATCATTAGCAAAATATTATTTTGGTTTGATATCATTTTACTATTTAAGACCCATAGAAAATATATTTTCAAAATTAAATCCCTTTAACGGGCATAGAGAAAGAAAATAAAAGTTTAAACAAAAAAGATATGAGATTTTCGTGTCTAAATAGAATAGTAATCCTTGAACAAAATAGGATGATTTTATAAGGTTCCAGATTCGTTGCAGATTGATACATTGAAAGTAGAATCCAATTATATTCTATGAATCATCCAGAGAAACATGCCGTAATCCCTAGCGAATTGAGAATTAAGAATTATTCCGTCTCATTTTTTCGTTTTGTAATATCGGTAGAAACATGCTCTCCGTTTTTAAAATAAAGTCCAACTTGCCAAAATAAATATTCAATAAATTCAAGAATCATGATAAATCGGGATAATTAGAATTTAAAAACCTGCTAAAATTGTTGTTTTTATTGGACTTTAAATGATAAAAAATAAAGACATTCAAAGAAAATGATATATATATATTTTTTTATTTTGAGCACTAATTAAATGAAAAGAAAAGATAAAATAAAATTAAAGTAAAAATAAAAATATCTTATTTGTATATTATAGACAGTTTAAATACATGGAAAACCTTAGAACTAAGAAAAGCTAAACGTAAGTTATTATTGATAAAGCGTGTGGTTAGCGGTGGCAAAGAAAATTTAGACAGGCCGGCTATAGAGATAGATAAGTGGGCCAAAGTGGGAAAAAGGGGAAAGCATGTTTATAAAAGTTCATAAGAGATGGGAACAACAGAAAGTGTACTGTGTATGTGGTAAATAACCAAATTGTATCAAACCAAAGTTAAACTTTTGCTAATGATTTTTCTTTTGAGGAGATAAGCCTACATCAAAAATCAATGGAGTAAGTAAATTAAGATAGTGTATGCTTTATCAATACAACGACGTTTTGTTTTTAAAATTATATTTTTTCAGAATTAAATTTAAATATAAAATTGTAAATAAAAAAAACAATAAATTATATTTTTCTGAATAGATTTAAATATAAAAACTATATATATATATATATATATATATATATATATATATATATATATATATATATATATATATATTGTCCTGGCTCTACCGAAACTCCTCTGTTTATCAAAAATGGTCCATGACTGTACGTTAATTTCTACAAACATTATTAATTTCCTCATACAAATACTTATATGTGTAACCGGCATTTTCTCAGTTTTACACCACATTCACTGTTTTACTTGTATTCTCTCTATTCTCATTCTTCAAAACCCAACAAAAACCTCGCGTTCCCAATTATTCCCAAGACATTAATTAAAGTGGGAAATGTCTATCCAGAGAACACTGTTAATCCAGCAGTATTTATCTTTTAATATTTATAAATGTGCGATATATTTACTCTTAATAGAACACATGAATGAATTTTATAGTGTTTTATATCTGTTTATTTGATCTATAAGAACATTTGATAATGAAATGTATATCAATAGCAGTGATCTCTTACATTTCTAAGCAACTAAAAACGTAAGAAATAAAGAATTCATGATGTGCATCGTTTTACCGGAACTAATAAATAACATCAACCACAAAAGAAGATAATCGATAGTCGCTAAAATAAAATCATTGTTTTATAGACTTTATTAACCTGATCATTTTTCAAACGCCAAAACAGAAAAAATTACGATGATTATAACGGTACGGAATTTTCTGTTTCATCAAAGAAGAATAGTTATAATTAAAACATTTTAATTAGTGTGTTATATTATTGTATATGACAAGAAAGTGGAATATCGGGGAGATTTTTTTTTACATATTCAATCAACAATGTGCTCCAAATTCAATTTTAATAAACATCTTGATAATAACAAAAACGCTGTTGTTTATATAAACAATAACTGATCAGTTAAAAGTCAAATAATGTTTTGCTTAATGTTTCTTCTCTCTATTGCCTCTAATATCATGTAATTAAAAAAATAGTTTCACGTAATGGGAGTAATATACTCTTATGCATTTAATATTACTGGAAAGAGAGGTGAAAGAAGAAATATGTACAAAAATAAACATACATAGTTCACTCATAAAATCGATAAGAGTTTTAACAATAATCCCATATCGAGGACAACACATTTCAAATGTTTGGCTATTTTTATATGAGTGTGAACTTATGTTTTATGATACGATTTAAAGTTCCTCACTAATTTACATTTCATATTTCTTTATAAAGAATTTTTTAAACATTTCAATTACAAATCAGTGCAAAATAAATCATTGTGACGAAAAGGCATGATATTCTAATAAAATTATATGCTGATAACGTTTCGTATATATAATTTTTTTATTTGCAATTTTAATTTGTAAAATATTGATATTTCTTACGATTAAAATTGTAAGAACTATTTTAAGGAGATCATGTCTAGCCATGATTCGCTATCCTTTTTTCTGTCTACAGTAAAACTTTTGGATTTTTTGTTATGATCATAACACTACCTGCAGATGTTAGTGTACTAGCATCCGCAGGCGATGTTATGAGCATAAGGAAAAGAAAAGCAAATAGATATTTGTTGGCAATGGACGAATTTATTAAAATAAGCAATTATTTTGAAATGTGTGTTTTTTACATAATATTATGATGGCACCACATATAAGAATGATTATATTTAAATTTAACTTCATTGTCTCTGTTTTCTCTTACTTTTCTTTTTAATATAATGGTTTTAAAAAGTCTAATTAAAAAATATGATGAAGTAAAAAATTAAATCCTGTATTAAAGGAGTTCTAATTTTGCTTAATATATTAGATCATTCAATTAAATCGAGCGAAGGTAATATAATTATTTCTTATATATCTTTCTATATTACTTTAACAACACGGGACGCTATACATGTATTTGATATATATATATATTTTATATTTATCACTAAGAATATAATTTAAAATATGGAAACAATATTTAAAACTGAAAATATTAAAAAAATATGTAAATTGTATATATTTTTAAATCATTCATTTCATATTAATTATATATACATTGTTTTGTTTTTATTTCGCTCCCTTTCTTATGGCCAAACTCTCATATTCCCTGCTTTTATTCATTTCCGTTTCGTTTATTCATTATAACGTCTTTACTTCTGTACACGAAAAGGCCAAAAACATATGACCTGCTAACATTTAACGACATTAGCCGCGGTGAATGCAGCACTTAACCTATAAGAATCACCAGAAACTCCAACGGCTTTGTGCCTCTACGTCCTTAACAAGACTACATCTTATTTCCATCAAGCAAAAGCGGAGACTTTTTTCTATTGTGAATCATATTGTGTTCTGCGGAATATTTTTGTAAGGTTATATTTATACAAACAGGTTCCGCATTCTTTGTACATTCGAACAGTTATAATTTTATACCAAGTATACGAAATAGATATAATATATAATATCTCTTGTCTTATATTTCCTTTGTATTTATATACATCATTATAAGTAATCTTGTAATTCTTATCTCGGTATATATTTCCACTGAGTTTTAAACGTAATGTCTGAGTAACCATCTAATCAGCAAACCTGTTACTAATATTATATTGAAGTATACACAAGAGACATTTTAACATATTCTGAATTATATAAATTTTCTACAAAATTCCAGATTTCTCAGGCTAACTTGATACTTTACGCGATATATCTTGAAGTTTTTGACAGGAAATAATTAAATTAATACAAACGACAAACAAAATATGTATAACTGGAGAAGGATGCATGAAAAGAAGATAGCTATTAAGTAAAAATATGTATTATTCAGACCCAATGAAAATAAATAATGTGGAAATTGCTGGACAAGCGTATGACATTCAAAAAGTGAAGGTAAGGAATTTTCATATTTTTCTAATTCAGAGCGCCTTCTTTTCAGAGCTTAATTTTCTTTGTGTGTCACACTGCCATCGCGGATAGGCATGGAATGGTGAGCACGCAATATACACAATACTCGAAGGATGACTCTGAATGCAAAGTAGATAATATTATAACTACAAGAAAATCATAAAGCCGATAGCGCCAGAATGAACAATTAATAGAGAAGCAGAATTGGAAATAAAGTAAGGAGGAAAGTATACTGATGAGAGGATCAGCTATATAGACGATCCATAAAACTGTATTGGTTTACATGGGAAAAGAACACGTGAGCAACAAAATTAATCACACGCTAAATCGAGAAAATTTATTTAAATAAAAAATATAGACTCTGCGGAGAATGACAGACAGTGAAGAACATAACTTTTCAATTCAACAGAATAGCTAGCAAAAGAATAGAAGATATTCAGGCATGTCTGTAAAATGGGGTCCACTAGGAATTTTCAAACATCTGCACTTTGATCATGCAGACAAATAGCTCACAAACACAATCGAGATAGTATTGTAAAACGAAAAGCAAAAATCCCCCGGTGCGGGGATGAACGGGCGTAAATTAAAAAAAAAGGGCGTATTATCTCACCCGATGTATCGTTGCACATTGCATTTCATACGAGGATCGTTCCAAACGTAAATTCTCCTATTTTTTCTAAAATAATTAAAGAACTACGAAGGAGAAAGTGGTATTATTGTGACGAGCGACCATTTGTAATCCAGTAATTAGTTTACTAAATAGTCACTGCTATTCCCAATGCACTCTTGCTAGCGATGATTTGTGGGTCTGTATGGACGTATGAGGCGCACTTTGTTGTACACGGTTAGTTTTGAAGCTAAAGCTTCCTTTTCCTAACTGAACATTTGCCAGAATATCAATGACGCATCTCTGCTTGTGATGCGCGTTCATGATATTTATGTCTTTTCCAGAGTCTCGCCGCCAATATATGCAATAGTGAAATAAAAGTTTCAGTTTATGAATCCATAAGTTCCACTATTATAGTAATTATTATAGTACTGAAATAAGCAAACCTTCGGATCAGTTCAGATAGAATAAAAATATGAAGTATTACTTTGAAAGAGCGCATCGTATATTTTAAATATTGCATAGCAGCGTTATTATAAATTACAATGGAGTGTGCATATGACTTTTTTTACGCTGCACGATTTAGAAATATGCATACATTCTTATTCTATGCTCATATATATATATATATGTATATATATATATATATATATATATATATATATATATATATATATATTTATAAGATGCTTGTTTTTTCTTATTCTAGTAATTTACTCACACACACAACAAAATAAAATAAATTATGGATCAGCCTATAAACCACGTATTTTCCTCGACGGAATCTGTCATGGATCATTTGAAATATTTGATCACTTTGTCCAACGATGTAGCAACAGTGTAGAACTCATAACAACACTGTTTGCTTTAGTCACAGTTGAGAAATTTGTTTTATTCGCAATTAGAATTCACATTTATTACACAAAATCTAAAAAACGACGGGTATTATATGCAAATATTTATTGATTCATCAATGTGAGGCAATGAAGAAATTAATATATATATATATATATATATATATATATATATATATATATATTGTAGAGAGAATATATCAATTACATGGTGTTTAACCAAAGAAAACTGGGATTTTTTCTTGAGCAATAATATGCAAGGTTTGCGTTTAGCGCTGCCAGTGATGTTTACAAGTAAAGCGTGACTATCTGACATAATGATGTTCCGTCCACTCCCACTCGATCTCTAAAGACTATAAAAATGAGCGCATACATATAATACATTTTATTTTATTTCATAAATTCGATGCGGATGTTGGCGTCCTTTTGGTTTTCTTCTCTTTAGCTTTCCTTTTTTCTGACTCTTTTTTTTTACTTTGACATTGACTTCTCTTTCAATAATCTTTTTTGTTATTCTTGTTCTCCCTATTCTTCTTATTAGTTAACAATATCTAATGAATAGTACATTGATTTTGCATTTTTAGTCTTCTCTGCTGTTTCTTCTTATTTATACTAACCAAATATGGTCTCGCTGGTTTCATATTTTTATTTGTATAGAGGGAAAACGAACACTAATTTTCAAACTGCAAAGTAAAACGTAATGCGTGAAATTACGCTAAAACCACGCTAACACATACGACACATAGATGAAAAGGTACTTCCTTCTGAGCACGGTCTTATTGCAGAAATATATTACCTATCAAAGAAAAAGCATCGTAACTTCAAAATCAATAAAAATGAAACAAAGATCGACAAAATTTTACAAGAAAAGAAAACAGCAGTTGCGAGATGTAATTACGCAAGCTGAACTGGATGCGTAAAATACTTGAATTTGAAAAAGTCTTAAATAAATAAAGCTGGGAAGATGACCTCATGCAGACAGAAAAAAATATTGTATCCTTCCAAAAATGGATTAGATTATACCTAGCATATTGCATCATGAACAAATATCAAGAAAATGACCTCAATGCAATACGTAATTCAGAGGAGATGAGATAACAACAAAACAGTCAAAAAGTGGAGGTTATTTACGTGGGGTAGATATTTGGACAACATAACATACATTACACTCTGTCTAGGAATTGATAATTGAAAAATAGAACATTGTTTATAAATCGTATAGAAAACCCAAGTGTTCAATACAAAACTCAATATTATAGTTCAGTTTTCAAAATCTCAATTAGAAATAGATTTCTTCTTACAAGAAATTGCCATTATTAATCATTTGTCGCTGATGATAATCCATTTTTCTCAAAGTCTTACTTACTACAAAACTACTGAAATTCCTAATAATATTTATCTATAGGTGTCATGCTTCGCACTAAACATTCACTAGCGTTTACTCGTTTAATCAGGCACTTGCGTGAGAATAATCTAAGAGTGTAACTAGATCGGTCATCACTGGACGTAATATAGACATGGAAAATTATTTTTAAAAAATCAAACTCTCTTACAGGTAGTTGCAGATTAGTAATCAGCTATAAGCTCCCATAGTACTAGAAACAGGTTTTCATACGCCAGCTGTTTTTCAAAGGGAGAAAAAGTAAAACGTAAGCTGAATCACATGAAAAAGGTGCATCATTTTGAGCATAGCCACACTGGGTTAAGCTAAGACTTTTTCAAATTCAAGTATTTTACGCATCCAGTTCAGCTTGCGTAATTACATCTCGCAACTGCTGTTTTCTTTTCTTGTAAAATTTTGTCGATCTTTGTTTCATTTTTATTGATTTTGAAGTTACGATGCATGTTATGTTGTTTATATATATATATATATATATATATATATATATATATATATATATATATATATATATATTGATTTCATGGTTGTGAGAGTTTTTGAGAAATCATATGTATATATATATATATACATATATATATATATATATATAATTTATTATTAAACAACACAACATTCTTTGCAACAATCTAGAGATGCAAATATTTTAGTAGAGATCTTCTGTTTCTATTAATTTTTAAATTTGAATTTTTCTCATAAAATTCGGATAGTAAGTTCTCATCCTACAAAAATTTCCCTAGCCTTTGTTGTTATATCAGATGCACGTACCAGTGTGGGTTGATATAATATCTTTACTTTGTGATTTTTTAAGCCCGGATTTGCTGTAAATAGTTTTTTTTTAATTTTTGATTATCATTATTCATATATTCTGAAATTAATAAAAGCAAAAAGATAGAGCAAAAAAGTCGAATGCTCCATAAGAACATATGTTAATTTTTACGTGCATTAAACATATTAACGATTCAAAATTTACTGAAAGACGCTTCAAGGATATTTTAATGACAGTTGTCATTACATTACAGCAACGATGCGCTTTAAAAGCTGAAAATAAAACACACACAGATATATATATATATATATATATATATATATATATATGTGCGTGTGTATGTGTGTGTGTGTAACTTTTGTACAGAGTGCAACAACAGAGAAAGTTAGCCTCGATACCATAACACAAATAGTTTCCCAAAGTTCGTAAACCTTTGCGAAACATTGAATATTATAATTGTTTTTGTTGTTGTTTTTTGCCGTTTATATTGTTATAGTAATCTTCATTTGTTAATTCTAGATGATAATTTATAAATTTGAGCTACTTTTGATCTATTACTACTGGAACAATGTCTTTCTGCTGCTGTCGAAGGTGAAAGAACAATTCGATTCAGGTTATATGCTCCACAGAAAAGCTTCGTACGGGACGGCCATTTATATTAGATAATGGAGACGTGCAAGCCAGGCTGGGCGTTACGCCTTCATCGAGACCTCAAAATTTTACATAATCCTGGAGTTTTCAAATCGACAATTCTCCGCCACTTGAAGCAACTTGATTTTGTTCACAAAAATCCGCACGAAGATCCGCACGAACTCACCAAATCATAAGCACAAAGGCGAGTTTAAATCTGATATCAATTGTTCAGCAATCCATTGGACGAGCTTTTTTGGAAGGGCCTTGTGATATCAGACGAAAAATTGGTCTATCTGGGCCAGTGAAATCACGACAAATTATAGGTTTAGAAAGGGCAAGAGAAGCCTCTGTTCCAAAACAAGACCGATTTGGCAATCATGTTGTGTTTTAAGTTGATCTGAGAAAGAATTGGGCATTTCTAGTTGTTTCTGATCAGTCTTACCATCAGTGGCGAACTTTACAGTATGCAACTAAGCAGGGTCTACGAAAAGTTGAAGCAAACGTACCTAGTTCTTATCAACCGAAAGCGCGATTTCATGTAGAACAATATTCCAAGCCACACACCAGGAAGTTTAAGTTTTTGTAAGTGTTTACGAACATTTGGGATAACCCAATATTTACGAAAAAAACACTCTTTCATTTTTGGATTATGGATTTTCTATTATTCCAAATTAATAAAGTCAGTGTCAAGTTTAAAAATCAATTGTGTGATTAAAAAAAATACAACTTGTTGATTCAAATACATTTTATCTGTTTACTTTCAAATTTCAAATTACGTAAAAATGCTTCTAATATTTTCCCTTTGTACGCACACGTAAACAGATACCCACATGCATATATGCACGTATATATTTATATGTAGAGATACTTATTTTGCTGTAGTTTTTAGTTTATTATTATTATTATCATCAATAATAGTGTACGGCAGAATCATTTTTACACACACTTTCTGCCAAATCACCAAAGTAAAGCAACAATTAGCGCGGCCAGTACAAGATGATTGACAATTTGGTATTACTATGCGCTGTATTTTCTGCGCTGGAACATAGGCATTACAAAGTTTGTATTTGGGGGAACATTTAATACGCTTAGAGAGACGCACCCTCAGCCTTTGTGAAGGAATACATCAAAAAGATAGAACACTCTCGTGTAAAACTCTATTCTACTACCTGCTATATTCTGTGACAGCTATTGCACAGGCTGAGACAAGTTATTGTACCAAAAAGTGGGGCTGGTTCAGCACACAGCCTTCGCCACTATAAAAAAATAACATCTGCATTTCGGAACAACTTAGTTGTTCTGAGGGATGCCATACGCCGAAATCGACGAGAGTATCATGCAGGAGCATTAATATTTATAATTGTATTTAACAGTACCTACAACAAAAGTAGAATCTTAAATATATTCCACGTTGTTACATAATAGGAAATATTATACACTTTCTGGAGATTTTTTAAATATTTCTATACAAGGAAACACACACACACACAAACACACCAAAAACGCACGTTTCTTTTGGTTGTCATTCGATTCGTGAAGTCAGTTACGGAAATGGCTTAAACAGTTTACGATTGCGACATTACATTATTTCATGGGTATTTTTAACTATGGGTTGGGGAGATAAAGTCAGTCTCGGAAATAGCGTAAACAGTTTGCGATTAAAACATTAATTTATTTCATGTATATTTTAACAGTGAGTGAGCGGACATGAAGTCAGTCCCGGGATTGGATGCGATAAGTGCAAATATATACTAGCCGAATACCCAGCGTCGCCCAGGATTGAATGAAATAACTGGAAAACATATAGTATGGAGGATGCCCAGCGTCAACCAAGATTAAAAAAGATAGTTGGAAGATATATACTAGCAGAGTGCGCGGCGTCACCCTAGATTTGATGAGATAGGTGCAACATATAAACTATGAGAATAACCGGAATCGATCAATGTGTTTCTAATGAAATAATCAGCCTAGGAAATTTATCAAAGCTATTATTTTAGTAAGAAGAGAGAAATAATGTGGGTAAAAATTATGAAAATGATTGTGAAAATTATTAACATATCCAAGGATTATGAAAAATGATAAAAGGTGAGTTACTAGAATCCTGTGTTTGCAATTAAATGATAAACCCATATAATATATCCAAGAATTTTGACAAATGATGAAATGCGAGTTAATTAATTGCTGTGTTTGTAATGATATAATCAGTCAAGATAATATATCAAAGTTATTGTATTAGTAGGGCGATAATTCTGTTTAAAATCATGAAAAATGATTATCCAAATTAGTAACATATCCAGGAATGATGAAAAATGATGGAGTGTGAGTTAATTAGTGCATGTAATGAAATAATCAGGCCAGACAATATATCCAATTTATCATTTTCGAAAGGGAGTCGAGAATGTAAGACTAAATTTATTAAAAATTATTTTCGAAGTTAGTAACATATCACAGAATTAGGAAAATTAATGAAATGTGAGTTAATTCATTAGTAATTTTGTAATTAAATAATATACACAGGCAATATATTAAAGTCCTTATTTTCGTAAAAAGAGCGAAAATGTGGTTAAAACTATGAAAAAATGATCGTCAAAAGTAGTACAATATCAAGAATAATGAAAAATAATGAAATGCAAGTTAATTAATTAGTGTGTTTGTAATGAAATAATCAGTCAAGACAATATATCAAATGTATTTTATTAGTAATGGATATATAATATATGCTAAAATTGTGAAAAATATTGCAAGAATTAGTATCATATCCAGGAATTATGAAAAATTATGAAATGTGATTTAATTTATTGATGTATTTATAATGAAATAATCTGCCCAGGCACTGTATCAATTTCGACAATCTGTATTATTTTAGGGTCAAAAATGTTGGTTGAAATTATGAAAAATAAGTGTGGAAAGTAATAGCCTATCCGAGAATTATAAAAAAAATGATGAAATGTGAGTTAATAGATTAATGTATTTTATGAAGTAATCAGCCTAGACAATATATCAAAGTTATTATTTAAGAAAAAAGGGGGAGCGAAAATGTTGGTTAAAATTATAACACATTTTTGTCGAAATTAATACCATATCCAAAAATTTTTTAAATTAAAAAAATGAAATGTTAGTTAATGATTGTTGTTTCCGTAATAAAATAATCAGCCCAGACAATATATCAAAGTTACTAACGGAGGGACAATGTTGATCAAATTTATGAAAAATTATTGTCGAAATCAGTAATATATCGAAGAATTATGAAAAATGATAAAATATGAATTAATAGATTAGGGTGGTTGTACTTAAATAATCAGCCCAGAATACATATCACAGTTATCATTTTTGTAAAAAGAGGGCGATGATGTTGGTTGAAGTTATGAAAAAGTGATTTTCGAAATTAGTAACATATCCGAGAATTATGGAAAATGATGAAGTGTGAGTTAATTTATTTGTGTGTTTGTAATAAAATAATCAGCCCAGACAATATAACAAAATTATTATTTTAGTACATGTGGACGATAATGTTGGTCAAAAGTATGAAAAACGATTGTCGAAATTAGTAACATATAAAAGAATTATGAAAAATGATCAAATATGAGTAAATGGATTATGGTGTCTGTACTTAAATAATCAGCCCAGACAATATATCAAAGTCATTATTTTTGTAAGGAGAGGGCGATAATATTGGTTGAAGTTATGAAAAAGTGATTTTCGAAATAAATAACATATCCAATAATTACAAAAAATGATGAAATGTGAGTTAATTGATTTGTGTGTTTGTAATAAAATAATCAGCCCATACAATATAACAAAATTATTATTTTAGTACGGTTAGACGATAATGTTTGTAAAAATTATGAAAAAGGATGTTCAAAATTAGTAATATTTTCTAGAATTATGAAAAATTATAAAATGGGAGTTAATGGATTGGTGTGTTTGTAATGAAATAATAAGTCCACACAATAGATCAAAGTTACTAATGGAGCGACATTGCTGATCAAAATTATGAAAAATGATTGAAAAATCAATAACATACCGAAGAATTATGGAAAATGATCAAATATGAGTTAATGGATTGGGGTATTTGTACTTGAATGATCCGCCCAGACAATATTAATTTAGTAAGGGGGTGCAACGATTAGGATCAAAATTATGAAAACGGATTGTCGAAATTAGTAGCATAATCAATAATTATAAATAATACTTAAATGTGGGTTAATTGGTCGGTGTGTTAATTATAAAATAATCAACCCAGGCAATATATCATAGTTATTTTTTTGTAAGGGGGTGCGATGCAGTTTAAACAAAAGCGCTAGATAAGATGACGGTGTCTTCATTCATGCTTAACGCCCACATAATACCCTGAAGCAGAACATTACATATAAAAGATACTGCTAGTTATAATTATTGCTATATTCATGATTAAAATATTATTGTAATTATAGTAAATCTCATTATAGCAATACTTACATTATTTATAAAAAGTAAGGAATATTCCTAATAACATTAATAATAATAATAATAATAATAATAATAATAATAATAATAATAATAATAATATTAAAGACAGTCATAATATGGTATCTTATTAGGAAAAGAATAGATAAGAAATAAAAGCAAGATGCCGGGGGAGGTGCCTTCGCACTAGTGCACAAGTTCTTAGTTTTATACATAAAAAAATCAACGACGTTATTAACTATCCTTTTATTACAACCAATACGTCACCATTCGTAAAATATTTGAGGTAATGTACTATTCTTTATTTCCTCTTTTTACTAATGAGTAAGTACATATATTTGTTTAGTGACACTTGCTCTACTTTCGTGTTTACTATAATATTAAGGAACTGTTACAAACATGAGTTGCACAGTAACATGCACCCTGTAACTTTAATGTGTAGAAAGCAACGACTTAATTAACTAATGGATTTGCAAAAAAAAAATCTGCTGACGCTATTTCATTTTAAGTAAACTTTTCAAAAACACACACTAATGAACGCACCGCTTAGCGTCGACTGTAAGCAAAGGGGGTAGACAATTTCCATTCTAATAAATTAGAGAAGGACTTGAGGTTATTTAGGCGAGTTGCTCAACAATTACAGATGACATGTAGGTATAGGTGGCAAATGTTCTATTAAGGATCCAAATATGAATATTGGGTGAGGATAAAAGCATAGAAAATACAAGGAAATATCATGTCAGAAATTAAAGTATAAGCACAACAATGCTAGTAGTAATAATAATAATTATAGTAAAACTCATTATTATAATATTACTATAATTATTGTAATAGTCATAATAGCAATACTGATATCATATATAAAATGTAAGAGGTAGTAGTAATAATATTTATAAATATACTACTAATAATAAAATATTAATATTAAATATAGTGATGATATGGTCCCTTATTATGTAAACAATAGATAAGAAATAAAAGCTAATGACCCGGAGGTGTTGCCTTCTCACTAGTGCACAAGTGTCTGATAACTGAATTCTGGTAAGTATTAAAAATATTTTATGTCTTTTTTCTTTCAATAATGTATTAATTTTTATTTCAGTTATGTATTAAGTTTTTTATTAAGTGTTTTATTTTGTACACTTGCCCCCGATTACCCCACCCTCAAACAATATTGTAAAGATGTATTAATGGAATTCATTGTGTCAGTTTGCAGCTCATGATTCAGTTGCTAAATTTCCTAAAAATAAACACATTCTTCCATTTGGAATTCAACGTCTTTCCACATTGCGTTTGTTAATAAATAGATAGCACAGCTGTCATCGTTTTTTATGATAGCATGCACCTGAGCAGAGGTGGTTTTCAGATCGTCTAACGTGGCGTCTGTCTGCATAGGAAAGTCGGTAGGGGGTTGTTGGAAGGGTCCAGTGTGGAGTTTGAGGTAAACCGACTGGCAAGCATTTTAGCCTTGTCGGTTGCTGAGGAGACAACCTCGTGATTGTTGGTTAGTGGGGGAATTGTTGATTGCCCATTATTTACTACACTGTTGTAGATTTTCCAGAAGTCTCGAGTCTCTAGTTTTTGTGCTTCGATACGCTTTTTAGTAGTTTCCGTAAATTCCCTCTTAGCTATCGTTATTTCTTTCTTAACGTTATTTCTAGCTTCTATGTACTTCAGTCTGTTTGAACTGGACTTATGTCGGTTAAACCTACGGTATGCATGCTGCTTTTGAGCAATGGCAGTTGCGCAAGTCGACGTAAACCATTGCGGAGAGTGGAGCTTACTATAAAATTTCCGCATGAGAACATGCGCTTCGATTGCAGTTTTGAACCAGTCACTGGTCTCGTTTGCACACTATTCAGCAGGGAGAGAAAAAGTATTTCTCCATTAGTCCCCTGATGGCTTCCCAGTCAGCCTTTTTATAATATCTCGTTGTTTTGAGCACTGGCTCTTCAGTTTTGGCTCTAGAGTTTAGGGCGATTTACACCATTATCACTGCATGAACAGCGTTCCTGAGTGGGCTGTGGGCCTTCGTTATGCAGTCATCGGGAATTGTGGTCAAAAAGAGATCTAGGACTAACTACTAAGGAGGTTATCCTATCACCAGGTGCACATTACTGGGTTGCTGAATTACCATTTGGTGAATGGATTATGAACCATGCAGGAGCTTCTGCTTGGGATTCTCGATGATATATTACTGGGTAATTGTATCGACTTTAACTAATGGTATACAAAAGAAAGTTCTTTACTTCTTTTTCTTCCTTACATTCTTACTCTGCCGTGCTCTTACCAAATCTTCCGATCTATTCCACAATAACTATGGAGAGTAGATAATACAGTGGATGTGTTATCGGCAACCCCAGTAACTCTCGCTTCTCCTATTTTGTCATTCAGTCCTCATTCAATGAGTGATTTTTCTGACAAAGGGTGAAGAAAAAGCTGCTTAAGATCGGTAGTACTTGGTGACCAGTAGTCTGAGATGTCGGAAATTTTTCTGTCTCTGTCTGGCCTTCTGGCCATGTCACTAGTAAGGGTGCTGGAGGTAAACGTTTTGTCTGGACTGACGTTATCCACCTGATAGTCAGAGACACGAACCTTGGATTAACCACTAAGGAGGCTGTCCTATCAGCAAGCGCAAAGTACTGGGACTGCTGTATTGCCAATTGGTGAGTGGATCTGGACCATGCAGTAGTCTCTGGTGGGGCCTCTCGATGCAATACTAGTGGGCAATTGTTACGGCTTTACTTTTTCGTGTGCTACAAAAAAAATTCTGTCTGTTTCTCTCTTACTTTCCCTCTCTGTACTGCGCTAACCAAATCCCAAAACCTCAACATGAAATATCTCCAGAATAAAAAACTCGATTAAACCTAGAACACCATCTTTCAACGTAGACCCCTACTACCAGGTCTCCTTCTCCAACATCAGGGGTATATGTTCCAAACTTCCAGAGGTTGACACCCAATTACAGGAGACAAAACCGGACATATTATTTCTTAGTGAAACTGGAATAGGGCCGACCACTTCCCTAGATGAGTTCATAATTAACGGATACTCTAATTTAACAGCTAAATCTGACACCCAAGATCGCCATGGGCATGAAATATGTGCCTACATAAAGGATGGATGCCCGTGTGGCAGGGATATCTCTAGAGAAGATCCTAATTTACCCTATATGTCCTTCAGAGTTGCACTTTCTTACACGACTGCATTTATATTTGCCATCTATAGGCTTCACAACAGCGGAGTTACTATCTTTAAGAGCATATCTGAGAAAATAGACCACATACTGTCTTCACATCCCTCGGCTAACATCCACATCTGTGGTGACTTCAACGTCCATAACGTGGAATGGCTAACCCATTCAAATAAGACAGATGATGAGGGGAGGTTTTGTCATGATTTTGCCATTGCTTATGACCTCACTCAGATTGTTCGCGAACCCACCTGTGTGCCCGATACACCCGGTCAATATGCAAGCCTCCTAGACCTTTTTCTCTCAACTTCACCTGAGCTATGTTCATGTTCCATTCATTCTCCTCTAGGATCATCCGACCACTCTGTCGTATCAGTTAAGATAAAAACGAAATGTAAGAAGCCCCCAGACGTACCCCTCCACCGTACTGTATACCGATACTCTATGGCTGACTGGGATAGCTTCCGTACATTTATATCTGATTTAAATCTGCACTCCATGTTTAAAAAGGAAGTGTCCTCTATAGTATCAGATCTGACCGAATGTTTTATTGTAGGCATAGACCAATTCATATCATCTAAAAAATTCCAACAAAAGCCTAACAGACAGCCATGGTTCTCCCCAGAATGTGTTGCTGCTATCGCACACAGAAATCACTTTTTTCCATAGCTACCAACGTAATAGATGCACTGAGACTAAAGCTGCTTTCAGGAACGTCAGCTAACACTGTAAACAGTAATAAAACTGCAGGAGAGCTATATGCCCAGTCTGTTAAATCCAAGGATGCTGATCAGCGGCTTGGTTCCCACCAGTTTTGGCAAATAACAAATAGGATCCTGAACAGAAGTGTGCGTTCTATTCCAACCATTATCAATGGACCAGAGGTCATCTCGTCAGCGTCAGACAAGGCCAAACTATTTGCAAAAAACTTTGCAGTTAATTCTACCCTATGCAATTCCCCATATTTCCTCCTATAATACAGAACAAGCTAGGTAACATACAAATATCCGTGCATGAGGTCGCCAAGCTAATCAAGAACCTTGATTCCAGTAAAGCAACTGACCCTGATGGCATCCCAATTATAGTGTTAAAAAAGCTTACACCAGAACTTGCTCCCATACTTACGAAACTGTTTAAGCGCTGCCTTAAGGGGAAGTGCTTTCTGACTCCCTGGAAGACCTCATCAGTTTGCCCTGTATTTAAGAATTCAGGTGATAAGCCATCTCCCTTTCAGTACTGAGCAATAAGTCTCCTGTGTGTTATGAGTAAGTTGCTGGCATCCATATTACATAGAGATATAGTCAACCACCTCAGCAGGAATACCCTTCTTAGTGACACACAATATGGTTTCCGCTCTGCAAGATCTACCGCAGATGTGCTGACGGTTATATCCCAAAGGATTAGTGAATTTCTTGACAAAGGCTTCCTTTCTAGGGCAATTGCTCTTGACATATCAAAGGCCTTCGACAAAGTATGGCATAAGGATCTACTTCACAAGATTTCCAGCTACGGTATAACTGGAAATGTTTTCTCAATTATTAAATCATTTCTCTCCGATAGGCTCATAAGAGTAGTGGTAGATGGACAAAAATCGGAGGCCTGCAATATAAATGCTGGAGTCCCTCAGGGGTCAATCCTAGGCCAAACTCTCTTCCTGATCTACATCAATGACCTCCCTAAACACATACTTAAATCATTCGTTGACATCTATGCTGATGACACGACCATCTACGGCAACACATCAAAGGCTGTAAATGACAAAGTTCTCTCTGATTTTCTCTCCTCTAATCTCGGGCGCGTGGTTCAGTGGGGGATGATGTTGCTGGTTACCTTTAATGCATCCAAAAGCAAACTCCTATCCTTACATCATCAACGCTCTGATCCCCGTCTGGCATCAATTGGGATGGATGGCTCTCGTCTGGGTGAGGCCCCGTGTTTTGACAAGCTTCTGGGTTTGACCTTTACTCCTGATCTGAAATGGAACACGTACATCAAGTCTGTTGCCAAGGTCGCTGGAAAGATGGTCGGATCCTTCTTTCGCTACAGAAGATATCTCACTACTGATGCAATTCTCTATTTATATAAAAGCCAAGTACGTCCAAGGATGGAATACTGTTACGATATCTGGGCAGCAGCTGCTAAAAAGAGCCTATCCTGCCTTGACAGAGTACAAAATAGACTTCGTGGCTTAGTGGGGGATGCCCTTTTCTCTACCCTGCAACCTCTCTCCCACAAAAGAGACGTTGCGAGCCCATCCTTGTTTTATCGTTATTTCCATGGCAGGTGCTCGTCTGAACTCGAATCTCTGATCCCCCCTCGCCAATCTTTCACGAAAAACACCCGTCTAGCTGAATCCACTCTGAAAAATTCCCCCCACTCTATATCTGTGCCTAAATCAAAACGCGGATTCCATGAACAAAGCTTCTTTCTTAGAACCGCACGCCTGTGGAACTCTGTTCCATCTGCCTGCTTCCCTCCTGACTACAACTTGGATGTCTTCAAGTCCAATGTTAACAAATTCCTAATGAACCGCCCCTTAAGTAAACACTTCATCAAATCTACACACTAACGTAATGTACTTGCAATAACCCTTATCCCTGAGTGGCTTCCGGGCCTTGATAAGTGGTGATCACTGTGAAAAAAAACAAACAAATCCTGCAACTCTACTAAGAAAAGGGTCGAGAAAAATATAGGATTACACTCAGAATTTCATAATCTAAACCTAGACCCCCACTAGAATGCATCTTTCTTTAACACTAATGGTGTACGTTCCAACCTTTCTTAATATAAAATCCAATTACAGGAAACAAAACCAGACCTAGTCTTCCTATGTTGTATTCGAAGTTGACATTTAACCGACTATTTCTCTAGATGACTTAGGAATTTAAGGATATTGTAATTCCAATTCTTACTCCCAGGATCGGCATGGGCATGGAATATGTGCTTACATCATAAATGCCTTTCCATCTGCTAGGGAAATCTGCAGAAAATACCCTAAATTGCCATACATTTGCTTTTGGATTGCATTTGCTCACACCACTGCGTTTAGATGTTTCCTTTATCGCACCCCCCCCCCTTACAGAAGAGTGACTCGCTTTAATAGCATATCTGAGAAATTTAATCCTGTCTGGTCAAATTCGGTAAACATTCAAGTCTGTGGAGACTTCAATGTTCACGATGTGGAATGGTTAGCCCACTCAAATAAGACAAATGGTTTCTTCATTGCTTATGACCTAACTCAGATTGTTCCCCCATTAACCCCTGTGCCCTACACTGATGGTCAGTATGCAATTCTCCTGTAACTTTTTCTCTCAACTTTCCCTGAGCTATGTTCGTCTTTCGTTCTTCCCCCACTAGAATCTTCTGACTACTTAGTTGTCTCTCTTAAATAAGAACAAAATGTAATAAGTCCTTCGACATACCTCTCCATCGTACAGTATATCGACACTCTATGACTGACTGGGATAGCTTTCATACATTCATATCATATCTACCTAGTCCGTACATGTTTAAAAAGAATATGTCGTCCATGGTATCAGACCTGAAAAAAGGTTGTGTATGCATAGACCGCTTCATAAACGCATAAAATTTACAGTAAAAACCTAACAACTGGCCGTAGTTTTCCCCAGAATATGCTGCTGCCATTGCGAACAGAAATCCCTATTTCCATTGCTTCCAACGTAATAGATGTACGGAGACAATATCTGCCCGCAGAACTGCCAGCAACTAATGGAAAATAGTTTAAGGAACGCGAGATTTGTATACTCAGTCCCTCAAGTTCAAGATTGCTGAGCAGCAGCTTGTTTGCTACCGATTTTGGCAAATAAATAGTTTTCCGAATAGAAGTGTATGTTCTATCACAACCATTATTAATGGACCTTGAGTAATAAAATAATCAGACCAGACAATATAACAAAATTATTATCATCGGTAAAATCCAAACTCTTTGCCAAAATCTGTGCAGTTAATTCTATCTAATGCTTTCAGGGCCGCGATCTCCCGAATGTCCTCTTGTGTCGGAAAACACGCAAACACAAATGCAAATATCTGTGCATGATGATGCTAAGCTAATCAAAAGCCTTGATTTCGGTAATGCAACCGCTCCTGACGGAATTTCTATTATAGTGCTGAAAAAGCGTCAACAAGAACCTGATCTCAAATTTACAAAGCTATTTAAGCGTCATCTTAAGGAGAAATGCGTCTCACCACACTGAAAAGCCTCATAAGTATTTCCGTATTTTAAAATTCAGGTGATCGATCATTTCTCTCTCAATACAGGCCAATATAAATCAGATAAAAATAATTGATCTCCCTACATCAATATAATTTATATATCTGAATGAATAAATAAGAAATATATTTATTTAAATATTGTTATACAGAAGACTATTTACCAGATACTTAATAGTTTATAATTCTAGAATGAAACCTCCATAAAAAGTCATAAAGTAACGCTTGCGAACATACAGCCATAGATAATGAAGACGATATTTTGTTATATTTCCACCTCCAAGCGATCAATAATTCTAATCAATCAAACTATTTACACATGGGTGATTATACCTGCTACTCTGTTTAGC
This sequence comes from Euprymna scolopes, assembly GCF_053919585.1. NCBI lineage: Eukaryota > Metazoa > Mollusca > Cephalopoda > Sepiida > Sepiolidae > Euprymna > Euprymna scolopes. The sequence goes on along the minus strand of NC_136493.1, from coordinate 59,495,150 downwards.
CTCTCCATCCTTACTTCTGTTCATCTTCGTCGTGTTTTAGAGGTGGCAGCGATCCTCTGTCTAACTAAGATGAACAAAACTATTCACCCAATAAAGACGCAAGGAAAACGTTTGGTGAATTTTTTGCAATGTTTTACAAGAGGAAATAACGTAGAAGAGAAGGAATAATGACTAATGCTTTACTTTTTAAATATATTTCCTTTCTACCGAAATGGTTGGAGAGCAGACAGACAAATATCGGTGTGATTAGCTGAAATTATAAAGTCATTTGTCCATGTCTCGCTCGTAGGCCTTCTCGGATAGAACGGAATTGAAATCACACGTTACTCACGCATTATGAGAACGATTCTGTTTTACAGATCTAGGTCATTCTGACATGCATTTATGTGACACACGTTAATAATCACACTAACTAACGTTCTCGCCATTTATTGTCGTTGATGTGTAACATTAAATTTGAAAAATTAATTAATCAATTTCTATGTTACGAAAGTATGGAAGGAATAATATTACGAAAGAAACTGTAAAAGACCGATAAGAAATTCAATCTAGGGTTCTAGTCGGTTTATCGATAACAAACAGTTCACTCACACATTCCCAAAGATGCTGACACATTTTGTAAGAATAATTGATATATAATCGATATTGTAAATGTGTTCCTACGAGGATTTATTAATTTATTTATTTAGTTGATAAAGTATGAAAATTAGTGTTTCTGTTTATAACCCAGAGTAGCTCTAATTTATAGATAATTATTTAAAAATGATTATATCAAATCATCACTAATTCGATGTCGTAGAATGTTTTCAGCGGATGTTTACATCAGAACGTCATTAATTTATCCAATATGAATAATTTGTTCGACATCACAATTCGATAATAATCAAATGTCTGACTAATAACCTGTCTAAAAGTTAATTGTAAATCATTGTAAATTTCAACAAACCATTTAGGCTATCCTGAATAACAAATAAATATTAATATCAATTATCACGTCTGGCAAGCATTTGCCCTGTCGATTTAGTTCCGATAAAAGACAAACAACGACAAGCAAGAATAAAATAAATAATTCTATAATCCTATTCTAAAATGTTGTCGAGCATGCTTACTGCATTTCACCTTGTTATTATGTGCCTAACATGCGTTGAAAAGACCGACCAAGCAAAGAATATTTTTTTTTTTAAAGTTTGGTTTGATATAAAATACCACAGAACAGCTAAGACTGGGCTTATACGTGTTAGGATTACGTTTTTATGAAGAGCAGGGAAACCGTTATGACGCCGTGGCAGTAACCTTCTAGTAATCCCTAATAGACGTTTCCGTCGAATTTATTTTCATCCTGCAGAAAGTACACTGTCCATTTCCAAGTGTGTTGCTGGTTAAACTTGGCCTTCGGGACAAGATCAAAGTGTAGTATCTGTTCCGGCAGATACTGCAAGCGATGACTAGCAAAGACCAGATGTGGGGGCAACCCCACATGCCTGACCTTTAACCAGCTCCCATTTCCCACCTCTCGGGAGCTGGTCCCCCCTTTCCCTTCCCCCTCCCTTCACTCCTCACATTAAAAATTGGCCTTGTGCCTAATTTGCTCGGTGGGGGAGCAAATAAATTCCATCTGTTCCGGCAGATACTGCAAGCTATGACTAGCTATGACTAGCAAAGACCAGATGTGGGGGCAACCCCACATGCCTGACCATTAACCAGCTCCCATTTCCCACCTCTCGGGAGCTGGTCCCCTTTTTTCCCTTCCCCCTCCCTTCACTCCTCACATTAAAAATCGGCATTGTGCCTAATTTGCTCGGTGGGGGAGCAAATAAATACCATCTGTTCCGGCAGATACTGCAAGCAAGGACCAGATGTGGGAGCAACCCCACATACCTGACCTTTAACCAGCTCCCATTTCCCACCTCTCGGGAGCTGGTCCCCTTTTCCCCTTCCCCCTCCCTTCACACCTCACATTAAAAATTGGCCTTGTGCCTAATTTGCTCGGTGGGGGAGCAAATAAATACCATCTGTTCCGACAGATACTGCAAGCAAAGACCATATGTGGGGGCAACCCTACATATAAGACCTTGGTCAATGTAGGGGCAACCCTTCAACCCAATTGTCACTATCCAGCTCCCCTACTCCCCGGGGAGTTGGTCCCCATTTCCCCTTCACTCGTCACATTAAAAATCGGCCTTGTGCCTAATTTGCTCGGTGGGGGAGCAAATAAATACCATCTGCTCCGGCAGATACTGCAAGCTATGACTAGCTATGACTAGCTATGACTAGCAAAGACCAGATGTGGGGGCAACCCCACATGCCTGACCTTTAACCAGCTCCCATTTCCCACCTCTCGGGAGCTGGTCCCTTTTTCCCTTCCCCCTCCCTTCACTCCTCACATTAAAAATTGGCCATGTGCCTAATATTCTCGGTGGGGGAGCAAATAAATACCATCTGCTCCGGCAGATACTGCAAGCAAAGACCATATGTGGGGGCAACCTCACATATAAGACCGTGGTCAATGTAAGGGCAACCTTTCAACCCAATTGTCACTATCTAACTCCCCTACTCCCCGGGGAGTTGGTCCCCAGTTCCCCTTCACTCCTCACATTAAAAATCGGCCTTATTCCTTATTTTCTCGGTGGGGGAGCAAATAAATACTATCTGTTCTTCAGATGCTGCACTTCAATTTCTTGTTCTCTGTCAGTGGAGGAGAAATGCTTCATGACTGAGGCAATTTTTATATTTGTTTCTTTTCTCCACGTTAAAAACGACCCTGGTGTTTAACTCTGTCTCGTGGAGAGGCATTGTAAATAGAAACTGTCGCTATAGCGTTCGTAAAACGAAGGGCAAACACTATGAGAACTTGATGGAAGAGCAAGCCGCTCTTCTAGCATGGATGATCGAAGACATTTTTTAGAGTTGCCCAGGACAATCTAGGGAAAGGTGGCTGGTGTATCTGGGAGAAGATATTACAGTGTAGTTGGATGTTAGTTGAATGGATACAGGCGTGATTGTGCAAAGCAACAGTTCCGTGGCGGAAGAGGCAAACTGGCTCCAATTGGTTATGAGGACAAGCATATCCATTTTGCTGAGCTGAATGCTGTGTTTCAAGATATCAACCATGTATTGCAGTGGAAAGCCAAAGCCGTTTATTTACAAACGGACTATAGGTGTATATATAGGTGAATAACTGACACATTGTCTGGACAGATAAGAGTTGCACACCAAACCAGCCTCTAAAACGGTAAGTAAGCATCGCCCCTTTATTCTCCGTGATTTCGCCTCGGAATATACACTGTTAATTTATGTGGAGTTTTTTAAGTCTCACTATAACAGAGCTGACCAACTTACTCGGGAACCATATCGATGGGTAAAGCATTCCGTAAAATGACATGACCTAAAGAACCTTGATATGTTATGTTTTATAGAAGTTTGGGAATGTCAGACTATAACGCAGATATTATGACATATCTCTTACTTTTTATTTGGATCTTGAGATAAGTGCTTGTTTTGTTTATGTTAATTTTCGTTTATTTACAAACGTTCTCTCCCTTTCGCCCGGCTCTACTGTATTTTGTTTTCAATGCATATTTTGCATTGCAAAAACATTGGAACGCTTAATCGAGACAAAAATTGTCAATCCTTTACTTTTGATCACAGAGGAAAGTGACCGGCCGCCAATAGATTTTTTACAACTCTGCAATACGAATGTATTTACATAGTTTTTGATCCATAATAAAGTCGAATATATGGTTTTGGAAATTTACTATTGTTTTTGAATTTTGCAGTTCAATTGGCACATTCAGTACGTATAAAGCTACAGAAATGCCTTATGTGTTAAATCTTTGTTTATGTATCATCACGGCTACAATTTATAGTGTTCAGATTCTGTGATTTGCAGCTGCTGGCCTGCGTTTAATAAAAATTCAACATCACGAACGGGGTTGGCTTTAGGTGTATGGGTTTCCTTTTTAACTTTAATAGCAAAATGCTTCGGTTTTGAAACTGTTTTTCTTTATAATAAACGGCATTGGAGAATAACAAAATTATTCTCAAATACCGTTAATTGTACAGAAAATTAGTTTTAAAAGCAAAGTATTGCAGATATAAAGTAGACACACGAGGTCCTTACATATACCCTTATATAGAAAATACATTCCTAATTAAGAGCATAACACAAAAATAGAAATAAAATGAAAGTAACAAATGAAAAAAAAAGTAGAAATTAACGAAATAATACTATGGTATAAATAATTGAATAAGATTCGTAAAACCAAAATGTTATCATGGAATACTCGAGTCTTCCTTACATATATAATCTAATTTAAACTGATTCTGGCAGAGATACATCCAAGAGCATATGATATCACTTGTAGGATTTTGGTGCGAAACATTACAATTGTAAAAATCTAATAATAGTATTCATATTCAACATAATTATAATCTATTATTAGGAAACAATTTTGATAATGTAATCAGGCAATTCTCCCATTTGCAATTTTATTGACTTTGTGAAAGGCTATTATATTACTGCCAAGAACGACACAACGATCAGTTTTATTAATCACATAAAATAATCACATTTGAAAGATCTCGCAAAAACGACATCATTCACTATACATTGTGCATAGTTTTCTTGCACACAGATTTCCGTGCGATAAAATAACCCCATAGAAAAACATGATTTAATATAGTATTTTATGTTTCGGATATTTCAGAAGAGAATTTATAATTGGGAATATTTTGGATTACAAGTTGCGCCGTTGCAGCCAGATTGTTGTATATTGTGAAAGAAAAGCGAGTAAGTACAGTGCATTTACACAACCAATATTTACGAAACAAAAGTTAGCAATTACTTATTTTTCCATCGGTTCTCCTGTAGGGTAAATCAGAGAAGCCCACTTTTTTCTGTAATCAGACAGAGAAAATGGAAGTATTTACTTTTTAAAAGAAAACAAAAAACATCTTATATTTTTTCAACCAATATTATCGAAAAAAAAATGTGAAATACATGGGTAAAAGTATTATTTTAATTAATGACCGGTGGGCTAAAGTGACCACGCTGGTCAGATCAGAGAATGCCCATTTTTTTGTTGTTTTAATCACACGGAGAAAATTGAAGTATTCTTTTAAAAAAGCAAACAAAAAAAACATTGTATTTTTCAACCAATATTAATCGAAACCTTTATACTTACTTTCTTTTTTGTGGCGGGGGTGCAAATCAGAGAAAATGTTTGTTTTTATTTTGTTAATCAAACAGAGAAAATGGAAGTAATTTATTTATAAAATAAAAAAAGAAATCTTGTATTTTTCAACCAATATTATTCGTTGACTACTTCTGCTATTCCCACCAATTTAATATCTCTCACCACCACTTTGCCTACCGACTTTTGATGCTACTCCCACCAATTTAACTCTCATCCCCACTACTATTTTTGCCTCTGCTGCAACTCCCACTGATTTAACTCCTATCACCACTACTACTTTGCATTTCTTGGCATTTATTTTGCATTTCCATACACCAAACATTGATATAAATACCATTTAAACAATCGCTTGGTCATAAGCTTCATTTTGGTACCTAAACTGCGTCACGCACACACACCCACAGGCAGAGAGTACAGAAATTTATAATAAGATTTTAATTTTGGGTTTTGCTGTTTTTTTTTTTCACAGTGATCACCACTTATCAAGGCCCGGAAGCCACTCAGGGATAAGGGTTATTGCAAGTACATTACGTTAGTGTGTAGATTTGATGAAGTGTTTACTTAAGGGGGCGGTTCATTAGGAATTTGTTAACGTTGGACTTGAAGACATCCAAGTTTTAGTCAGGTGGGAAGCAGGCAGGCGTGCAGTTCTAAGAAAGAAGCTTTGTTCATGGAATCCACGTTTTGATTTAGACACAGATAAAGAGTGGGGGAAATTTTTCACTGTGGATTCAGCTAGACGGGTGTTTTTCGTGAAAGATTGGCGAGGGAGACCAGAGATTGGAGTTCAGACGAGCACTGCTGTTTGATGCGTTTGGTCAATAAAAGCACAAATATTTTCCCAAGCCCGTTTCGACACGTTTTATAGTAGATATTGAACAGTCTTACGCCCGGCACTAGAATATATATTAATTTCTGAGTACATCATATATAGCTGAGCGTTTCATCAGTTCCACTTATTCAGCCAAAGTTGAATAGAAATATCACTTTTATATGACTATTTGTTATCGCCTTTAGAAATATTTGAAAAAAATGATGCTTCGATTACCGGTAATACGAATAAGTCATTTTTTTATATTTAGTATATTCTTTATATATATATATATATATATATATATATATATATATATATATATATATATATATATATATATATATATATATATTATTCGTGCAAATATTATAAAATGTAGCAGAAATACTTTGCTTTATGATTCTTTTTTTTTATTTTCCGCGTAATCTTCTTTGTATAAAGTGAAAAATATTAACAAAAGTTCCATAATTGTTGCTGTCACGAGAGTTTTCGATTCGTCCCGAAATCATCATCAGATGTTGAAGTAAGAGAGCGAAGGGCGAAAATGAGAATTAAAAGTGAAAACTAAAAAAAATCATTGAACAATACTCATCACTAATCATTTTACTAATTATATTGTCAATGCAACAAATAAAACGAATGCTACTATCCCTTAAAAACCCTTATAAAAATATAAATTTTAACCATATAGATTATTATAATCTTCAAAAAATTGCAAACGTTACTGTAGTTTAGTCCTCTAGAACAAAAGTATGAAGAGTTCAAGATTCAATTTGGTTACGAATATATATATATATATATATATATATATATATATATATATATATATATATATATAGAGAGAGAGAGAGAGAGAGAGAGAGAAAGAGAGATTTGTATATCTGTTTGTTTGTTAACAATTTGATTAATATATACAACATATCCCTTACTTTACTATCTCATTTATTTCCATGAAAAATCCAGCTTTTCCTCGACGGTCATACATCTAAACAGTGTGATATAAATGCGGGAGTGTCTCTTGGACCTCTATTCTTCCTAATATTTATTAATAACCTCCCCGACAAAACTGCTTCTGAGATAGGTATATATGCTGATGACACTACACTCTATAACACATAACTAAAGAAATGGTAAAAACACTAGAGGATGACCTTCAATATGCAGTGGAATGGGGACAAAAATGGACGGTCACATTCAATGCTGCCAAGTCTAAACTGGTTTCCTTCAATAATTACATGAAACCTTCTTTGCCACCAATAGCAATGGCCAGTGACTCTCTGTCTGAGAGTACGTCTTTCAAACTGCTTGGCCTAACGTTCACAGGAAATATTAGTTGGAACAATTATATTGAAAAAATTGCCAGGACCGCTGCGAAGAAGGTAGGCTCTCTCTACCTTGCTAGAAAACTACTAACACCTGAAAGTATCCTGTACCTCTATAAGCCCACCATGCCTATGTATGGAGTATGGTTGTCACATTTGGGCTGGTGCATCTGCTGTTAGTCTCTCCCTCCTAGACAAGGTTCAAAAGAGAGTCGCCAATCTGATAGTCCCTAAACTGGCATCTAAGCTTCAGCCTCTGTCCCATCGATGAAACGTTGCATCCCTCTGCCTGTTCTACAAGTATTTTAATGGTGAATTGTCTGACGAACTGCAGACAATTGTGCCCCCACGACGTAGTCACCCTCGACAAACCCGACAGGCAGCTAAATCCCACCCCAACACAGTAGAGATCCCTAGATGTAGACTATATTTCTACTCCAGTAGTTTCTTCCCCGCAACCGTTAGACTCTAGAATTGCATTCCAGGAGTCTGCTTCCTCAACTGTACTGACATGCAGAAGTGCAAGTGTAACGTGAACCGACATCTTGCTACCAAAATCCCAACCTAGTGCCCCAGTAGTTGCTGCCCCTGATAGTATCCCCCTACACCACAGTGGCAATGTGCCTTGTTTAGGGTGAAAATGTAATAAAAAAATAAATAAAATATATAGTATGATTCTTACAAACTAGATACAATAAAGATATAATCTCATTTGCAGATTACATTAAGAAAAATTCATTTTATATAATAGCGGTATCTTAGTTAATGTTTCTATCGAAAGAATTGTTATAAGTGTTTTATTTTAAATAGATATTTAATAAATTTGAAAAAATAATTATATTGATAACATATTTAATTAAATTTATTTTGAATTATTATTGCAACAGCGATATCTTTAAATTCCTTGTTTTTGAGTTATTTGCCCCTTCGGAACATAGACAAAAAAAAACTATCACCAAATAAAATAATTTGGTAATATCAATAAATTTCTACCTTGAAAAAATAATTCCTAGTAGATAGAAAATTGTTTGGCTTTTATTGTTTTTAAATGTTCAAAATAGCACTTACAAAACACTGTAGAAATAATTTCCTGTGCTTGTTGTTATTGGTCTATAAACGGCTATACAGAAATCGATGATTTTTTTTACGATGTGATCCACGTAAAAGAAATAAATATCTACTTTTTGGGGTTAATACGTTCCAATAGCTTTTATAAATAATATGAAAGAAATTTTGAAAAAAAGAAAATGAACATTTCACAGTGGCGGATAACTTTTCCTTATTAATTTTACGTAAAATGAGCAGGCACTTTTTGGCCACAAAGCGTTCAACGAGACAGTTCACGTCAAGCATTTATTTCAAGTTTGGTGATTGAGGGGAGGAGAAAACATGACTAATGCAAATGTTTTTGGTTGTGGTGGGGGCGGGAAGTATATTCAAAACATAAAATTTAATTCAAATAATTTTTATCATACCCCTCCGTACATTCACCTAATAATTTCGTAAACAAAACGAACCCCAAAATATGGCAAATTACATTGAGAGGGTGATTACAATGACGAAAAATTTCATTCAATTAATTTGGGAAATAATTTTTGGTAGATTTCATTTTTTAGGTGTTCTGCCTACTTGGCTATATTGTGTTTTTTGTGATTGCACGGGCATTCGCTGCTATTTTTATTGAAACAAAATTGTAGTGAGTTATTTTTATTATTTATTTTTGGGATGGGTTCTTTTCAGCGTTACAATATCCGGGGAAGGTTTCTTCTCATTGTATCCCTTCTGCCACAATATCAGCTGGAGAGTGTTCAAACTTCTTTATTGGGCCATATATGTATATATATATATATATATATATATATATATATATATATATATATATATATATTAGTAATTTATAAAGTATATATGGCAATTAAGCTACACTGAATATTCTGCGTTTCATCCAACTATAGGATTCGTCAGGCTTATGCGCGAATTCTGTAGTTGCTTCTTGTTTTTATATATGTTGAGGATTTCTAGTCGGCCAATCAGCTTTCTAGTATCCACCGCGCCCCTTCCTACCAGCCAATGGGCATGCATTTTATCAAACAGAGGATCTGTTTTAGAACTAGGTTAGTGGTTTTAGGTGGTCGTTCTCCTTTTTTTATACATATAAATATACCTATGTATATATTTATATATTTATATATATATGTATATATATTCATATATATATATGTGTATATCTATATTTATATATATATATGGATGTACATTTATATATATACATATTTATATATATATATATATTTATATATATGTTATTATATATGCTTATATATATTTATATATGTATTCATATATATATATTTATATATATATATATATATATATATATATATATATATATATATTTTATTTCATGCATAATGTAAATTTCACAGTGCATATTTTTTTTCATGCTGGATATATTATTAATTGTACCATATTTCGAAAAGAGGGGGTATATAACATATGAAAAATATTTGGAATCAAGTCTCACCTTTACTTCTATTTCAGATCATTTGAAATCTTAGCAGAAAGTATTAGTCTCCCTATTATCATTGCCAGAATTGTCGGATATATATATATATATATATATATATATATATATATATATATATATATATATCATCAAGAACTTGTTTACGTTGGAATTGAAGACGACCATATTATAGACAGCCAGAAAGTAAGCAAATGGAAGAGAGTTTCACAGGTGTGCAGTTCTAAGAAAACAGATTTGTTCATGGAATCTATGTTTACGTTTAGGCACATATAAAGACTGGGAGAAATTATTGATAGCTAGATGAATGTTTCTCGTGAATGTATGGCTAGGGGTAACTTGGATTGGAGCTCAGACAAGCACTTGTCATGAAAATAACAAGAAAGCAGACAGGCTCCCAACGTTTCTTCTGTGAGAAAGAGGTTGCAGGGAAGAGAAAGGGTTATTTTGCACTAGGCTCCGAAGTCTATTTTGAACTCTGTCAAGGCAAGGTGTAACTGCAGTACTCCATCCTGGGACGTGGTTGCTCTTATATTGGAAGAGAATTGCATCAACAGTCTTATATCTACTGGATCGATAAAAGGATCCAACCGTTTTCCCAGCGACCTTGGCAACACATTTGATGTACATGTTCCATTTTATAGCAGGAGTAATGGTCAAGCCCAGAAGTTTGTTAAAATATAGAGCCTCTCTAAGACGAGAACCAATCATTTTACTGTATAGCAGAGCATTGATGATGTAAAGACACAATCTTGGTTTTAGGTGAATTAAGAGTAACTGGACACCTCCTTGCCCATTGTACCAGATGATCAAGATCAGAAGAAAGAAAGAGAGAGAGAGAAAACTTTGTCTTTTGCGGTCTTTGCCATAGATGATAGTGCCGTCCGCGTAAATATCTACAAATGAAGTAAGTATATGTTTTAAATCATCATTGATATAGATTAGGAAGAGAGCTGGGTCCAGGATCGAACTTTGAAGGACGCCAGCATTAATATTGTGAATTTTGATTTCTGTCCATCGATCACTACTCTTATGAACCTATCAGAGATACATGATTTAATAATTGAGAAGACATTTCCAGTTATACCTTAACTGGAGATTTTGTAAAGTAGACCTTATGCCAAACTCTATCAAAGGCCTTTGATATGTCAAGCACAGTTGTATTAGAAAGTAAGCCTTCGTCAAGAGAATGGCTAAACCTGTGAGATATAACCGTTAGCACGTCTACTGTAGATCTAGCAGAACGGAAATCATATTGTACGTCAGTAAGAAGTTTTTTTTTTGTTACTGGGGTGATTGACTACTTTTCTATTTAACACAAATTCCAGCAACTTTCTCATGACGCAAAGGAGTCTTCTAGGTCTATACTGAGAAAGGGATGACCAACCCCATCAATTTTGTTATATTGGTCATACTGACAAGGTTTTCTAGGGTGTTGGAAGCAATACTCCTTAAGACAGCTTTGTAAGTATTGGAACTAGTTCTGGTTGAAGCTTTTTTAGCACTAAAATAGGAATGCCGTCAGGACCAGTTGCTTCACTGGAATCAAGGTTTTTGATTAACTTGGCAACATCACGAACAGATATTTGTATATCGCATGGAGTGTTTTCTGATACAGGAGGAAATACTGGGGGTTGGCGGCCTTGGTCAGATAGTGTAGAATTAGCTGCAAAGTTCTTGGCAATGCGTTTGGTTTTATCTGATGCTTACGAGATGGTTGGGATAGAGCGCACACTTCTCTTTAGGATGCTGTTCGATATTTGCAAAAATTGATGGGAACCAAGTCGCTGCTCAGCTACTCTGAACTTCACGGACTGAGCATAAAACTCTCTTGCGTTCTTTATTACTCTTTCATAGTGGATGCTTTGAGTCCTGAAATCGGCTTTAGTCGCAGTACATTTATTATGTTTGAACCAATGGAAAAGCAGCACATTCTGGAGAGAACCACAGATGGCTGTTATGTTTTTGCTGGATTTTTCTGGAGGGAATGAAACGGTCTATACATATAATTAACGATTCCGTCGGGTCTGATACTATAGAGAACACATACGTTTTAAACATCGAACGCAGAGGTCTGATATAAATGTACGGAATCTATATTTGTCAGCCATAATGTATCGAAATACCGTGCGATTGAGAGGTACGTCTGAGGACCTATTACATTTCGTGTTTATCTTGACTGATACGACGGAGTGGTCGGAAGAGGGGAAGACAGAACGTAAGATGAAAAGGATCTAAGAGACTTGCGTACTAACCATCAGTGTTGGGCACACGGGTGGGTCGAGAACCATTTGAGTGAGATCATAAGCAATGGAGAAATCATGACAGAATCTCCGCTCATCATCTATTTTGTGTGACTGGGTTAACCATTTCATGTTGTGTTGTGAACATTGAAGTCTTCACAGACATTAATATTAGCCAAGGATAAGCAGACAGAAAGTGGTCAATTTTCTCAGATATGCTTTTAAAGATATTAACTTTGCTGCTGTGGGGGCGATAGAGAGCAAATATAAATGCAGTAGTGTGAGTAAGTGCAATCTGGAAACACATATAGGGTAATGTAGGATCGTCTCTGAAGATGACCTAACCACATTAAAAGCCATCTTTAATGAAGGCACAAATTCCAAGTCCATTACGATCTTGGGGGTCAGATTTGGAAGTAAAGTTAGAGTATCCTTTAACTTGAAAATCATCTAGAGAAATAGTCGGTCCAATGCCAGTTTCGCTTAGGCATAATAGGTATGGTTTAATCTCCTGCAGTTAGATTTCAACCTCTGGAAGGTTGGAACGTGGACGCCTGATGGTGGAAAAAGAGACATGTTAGTGGGGGTATTCGTTGGATATTGGAGATCCGGGTTTAATCGTGTACTGTTTGGAAACTTTCCATGGTAATTTGGATTTGTGGAATAGGTCGACAGACTTGCTTAGAGCAGGACAGAGAGGGAAAGTAAGAGAGAAATAGAAATAAAAATACATATTTTTGTAGGACATGAAAAGTTAAAGCCGTAAAAATTAGCCACTAATATGGCATCGAGAAGCCCCAGCAGAAGCTACTCTATTTAAGTAAGTTTACGGCAAGAAAGCGTCATTTTGAGGATAATGTTTTTCAATCAAGTATCTCCAATATTTTATCAAACATTTATTGTATCCCAGCATTGAATTATGTTTTTGCTATTCCTCAAATTTAGAATATGTATTCAGTACAATTAATATCATACAGTATCATGTAAAGAGTCTTAACCTTAAATAGAAGATCACGTTCCTATATGTAGTTATTAGAATCGATAGTGAACAATGTGCAAAAATTTTCTTCCACACATATATAGAGTTCTATATGTCCTTAAACACATTTTCCTACAAAAAATCAAAAATTCGGCGTTGAAAATGCAATGTTATTAAATTTAGAAGCGCGCGATAGTTAATTATTTTAGCTATTTCATATGCAAAAATGTGCATTGGGTAAGTTTTCAATTAATATACATCGTTAGAATCTTCCAAGTGTAAATAGTTGACTTTTCAGAGAAAACATAAATCCTAAAATTTCTACCATTTATTTTGTATTATTTCGAAGAAAATATCTCTTAAAAACTGACAAAAAAGTAAGATTTCAAATTTTGTCTTGGAAAATGTTAAGAAGTACATTGAAAAATACACAAAATGATCTTCCAGTTATTTAATCAAACCTATTATTTTGGTGTGAAAGATGGCGGATCTTCAATTCTATTGATATAAACACTACTTAATTAGTATAATGTATAAGTGGTAGTCAACTCGATTGAAATAAATCTGATTAAATTTATGGAACGAACTTTTTCTGGTTTAATGTATTTTCAACAAGTGCAATATTAAGTTTTAATTCATATGTATATGTAAGTTTTCCTAAGAGTTAGCAGTCAGCGTTCATTTTTTTCTTTAATGAGGATTTTGTGTTCCACTTTAGTGTATTAATAATTAAAATATTATATATAATAACAACTTTGAATTAATTGCGTTTTGTTTTCTATATTTTATTAACATATAATATAAATACTTTAGTGTTTACAGTTATGCCTAATGAAACCGATATTTATCGCGATCAAAACCATGTATGTCTAACATAAAAACACCACGATAGACATATAAATTGTGTTTTAAATTCGTTTTTAATATCTTGCTGTCGTAATTTAACTAATGAGCTTGTGGTGCTCTGGTGAGGCCTACTATATTTTGTATAATATTCATAATAATCCGTACAATAGTTTCGAATATTAGATTAAATGACTATAGATATTCGCGTATCTTATGGCATATATAGTGAAATATATGTACGCATGTGTGCTAGTTTTTGCGTATACTTAAACCGAATGAACATATATTTAAAGTAGGAAGCACATTAATTATTTCATCGATATATCTAATTTAAATATGGTTCCACATTCAAATAAGACCACTAAAGTGAAGTATCTATAGATAATTAAATTTAGCGCGCTTGTTTTTTTAATATTAATCTGTCGTATTTATGAAAAGACTATAAGAAGCGTTTGCTATTCAAAAAATAAAATAGTATATAGTATTTGAAGTATACACATTTATTAACCTAGATCATAGATTTTTTTACACCCTTACGATAGTTCCTGGGCTTAGATCACAATTTATTCGTACGAACTCTATTGTGTGTATATTGTGCGCATAGAAAGACCTTAAGGAATCTGAATAAAGTCGTGTTTCTATTTTTATGTTCGCTGAAAGCAAGATATGTCCATGCCCCTTGAAGCAAAGAAAAGTTATCACCCAATATATCTTGGCCTCAAGTCAACATGCAGCATCACTTTCCAAAGCTTCAGTCTGTTTGAAACACATTTAAAATGTGTAATAGTCCTGCGGAACAAGTAATATATCAGAGAACATGGCATCGAAAGGCTCTCATGAACCGGTGCTGAATCCCTTGCGGTAATGTTTTATTTTCACGTGCAAAGCCGTTACTTCGGCTCTTCTCAAATGACAGATGAAAAATAATTCCATCAGATTTGTCAACGAGGAAATGTCGAGGTAATAATATACTGGGACTAAACTGTATTGTCTTGCAGATTTCTATTGCCTGTTTCTACTATTCTTTTGCTAATATGTTTCAGTCGAACATAATGCGGTTTCGTATAAATGTTCAGCGATGATAAAAACCTTTTGTATTTTTTAAATCTAATATTATGTGGATTTCTCGGACTATTGTTTTACACTGAGCATATTTTTGCAAGGGATTTAACCTTCTTAAGGTATATATTGTTGAATGGCTGTATATTTATGTCCAATTCAGGAGGTCTTCACATTTAACTTTTAGAAATAGGTTATTCTAAGTACTCTAACTACCGCCTCATGTTTCCTGCGAACAATGCTAATACAGATGTTTAGAGACAAAACACTATTTCATTTATAGATGTAAAACCCCTATTTACTACTACAAATCATTATGATATATGCATATTTACTTAATATTAGTAGTCTGGAAATGCCACAAGGAAAAACAGAAGCCGCAAAAATCAACCTGGCCTGTAAGTACACTAGTGATACAAATGTAGGCACAGTTAGGCATAGTTTGAAATATAGGTTTTGTTTTACCGATTGTCATAAAACTTTAACCATAAAATGGTATTATGATCTTCAAAAAGATATAAATTTTTCATGAAGTTTCGTCCCATAGAACCAAAGATATTGAGTATTTCAATATTCAATATGGCTACGAATATATATATATATATATATATATATACATGTTGATGAATGTATACGTATATATATATATATATATATATATATATATATATATATATATATATATATATATATGTGGGTGTGTGGGTGTCAAAGCTCTCGCCTGTAAACGCGGCGATTGTGGTTACATCAACGGCTGGGAAAAAGTGGATGTCTAGCCGCACTGATGAGTTGTGATACAACGAAACAATACTGTATGTTGATTACATATATATATATATATATATATATATATATATATATATATATATATATATATATGTGTGTGTGTGTTTGTGTGTACACAACAATTTTGGCACTTTTTATAAATTGTTTCCCTAAGATTCTGACTGACTCTTAAAATTTTAACTGTTGTTTTCGTTTTCACCGCCAATGACAACCTTTAATAGTGGTAATTTTAAATGATTTTTTCTGGGGTAATAGATACTCCATCTCTCCCAATATTTCAATGATACCCACTTATTTTCCTTGTTTTGTATATGAATTACGCATATCTGATATTTCCTTAAACGTCTCGGCTTGATCGAGGGGGCACTACAGCTTGCTGCTATTGTTCCAAATGATCTGAAATTACAGTAAGGGAGATTTGATTCTAAATATTTCTCATGTGTCATATTTTTCCTCTTTGGTGTTCATACATAAAGTATATTTCACAGTTTATAAGGTTTATTTGATACTGGAGATATTTCTAATCGTACCGTATTTCGAAAAGAGGGGGTATATAATATATGAGAATTTTTTTTAAATCAAGTTCCCCCTTGCTGTTATTGCAAATCATTTAAAATCATAGCAGGAAGTTTTAGTCTTCTCCCCATCAAGGCCAGAGATTATATATATATATATATATATATATATATATATATATATATATATATATATATATATATATATATATATATATATATATATATAATTTCCTATTTATTACAACATAAATATTATTTATGATTAATATTTAACTGCCGTGTTAAATTTCATACTTAATCTACTGTGTAACTTATAGTCACCGGACATATGCGCGATTTCTTTGGGTCCTCTTAGTCTCCACCATTCTTGTCTGTCTATGATTTTTATTTTGTTTTATAAGGGTAGATAGCTTATATTTCCTTTTTATACATTATCATTTATACACGACTCTTAAATTCTGCACAGCTTATGTCATTTCGATGTTCCAACCTTACTTTAAGATGATGACATGTCTGTATTGTTTTCCACGTTTACATGGGATATCATACACACAATCCTTAGTCATTATGTTTTCTGAAGGCAACTTTTTGCATGTCAATACAACGAAAGACGCGGACACTTGAGACAAAACGCCAAAGTGTAGCAGTTGAATGAGAAACTATCAGGGGAGACAACTTCCCGGAATGTAGGGGTCTCTACAGTGTAGGAATGTGACGTTGTTGCTTTTTGGTTTACTCGGGGGTACTCACATCAAGAGGAGTACAAGAGCTAAAAGTTCCTCGTAGAACTTCTTCTTAGGTACTTCTAAAACAAACACAGAAATACAATATTCCGGTGATGAAATAGGTGTTAGAAAAGCAAAAACAAGTGTCAAATTAACTTACTTAGATATAGCAAAACTACTCTATTGATGAATAGACGGTTCCATTTTAAAGATATAGAATATTCCCAAGTGTGATAATTTTTTTAGAACAATAAAGATAGTCCACACTCCTCGCACAAAATGCCCTCAATGTGATTGTTCCTATAAAGTGCTGCCTATAAATTATAAGCCGAGGAATGTTCATGGCAATCACTAGTTGAAAAGGTGTATTGCAGACGTAAAAGAAAATAAGCTTAGTTAGTAAATTTCACTACAAACTGGCACTTTAGCTCTAAGGTTTCACCCACGCCCTAAAACATGTGGTCATTGTTCTATCCATAAGGGGAAACTATTAGAGGGAGAGATATTTGCTATAACATTTCCATGCGTGAAAATGTGTTTCAATTGCTACATTTGACAATTCAGTAGTAGATAGACCGTGCAAACCTTCTTGTAAAGTGAGTGAGGTTTGCAAACCGATGGTTTGTTTTAGTCATCAATGATATATGAATTATTATTTGAAAGTTATTAATAAATACGTTAGTAAAATGAGAATGATATGATGACGGGGTAACGCATGATTCAGAAGGGCATTAGAATTTTAAAGTTGGGTTTTCATGCAAAACAGAGAAAGCCGCTGCATACTTTTGGCCATATAGAGGAAAACAAATTAATGTTGAACAGAATATCAAAAAAGAGCAATAGAAATTTAAAAGCAAAACTTGCTAATTAAACGAATAAAAAAAGTAAAAACCGAATTTTGAAGATTTTGCATGGTCTTCTATGCCGAAAATCTTTCATGCTTTTCGAGTAGAGTCGAAATCAATCATAGAATGGATAACGAACTACAAGTAGCATTTATGCAAAATAGCTTAACCATATTTCGTTTTTTATTGGTTATCGTTATAAGTATATATATATATATATATATATATATATATATATATATATATATATATATACGAGCCAACGGTTAATTATAATTTTTTTATTATATATATATATATATATATATATATATATATATATATATATATATATGCATATATATGTGTGCATATGTGTTGAAAAACACGTATAACACATGGATACATAATATTACATAAAAATGCGAGCATGAAAAATATTATAGTTAAGATTACGCTATACAAATATAAAAGGACTAGTTGTTAAAACTCGAAAAGAAAAGAGCAATATATTTTACTAAAAAAGATAATAAGATTCTTTTTTAAATTCAATTTAACATAATATACACATTATTACTTCTGCATTATTTCAAGTTATAAATTTATTATTATTTTTACTAGAAAATCTCGTCTTTTTTGCAGCGCTTTTACTTTTCTAATATTACTCTTAACCGTATTACATTTCATGCCCGCATTTTTCTATGTAATCCAATTTTTCCAGTTTTTCTTTGTAATAATATTTTATTTTTGTTTTCAATAACAAACGCATTGTCAACAATATAAGCGATATATTGAAATGTAATATGAATTTATATAAGACATGTTAAATTTATTTTATTAAGTAGTCTTTCGATTCTCAAATTGAAAAAAGCACCGCGTTATGTGATAAACTCGATAATTTATGCTGAGTTTTATATGTCATGAAAGATACTATTCTATTTTATATTGTTTATTATACATACATCTGTCAAATAAGAATATATTAACCTTATGAATAGGTCACTATTAAAGTCGAGTTCACACCGTTTTTGCGTTGTCTTAGGCGTTTGAACATGTAAATTTATATGCTGGTAATTATATTAATATCGAAGCATATTTCTAAAGCAGCTGATATCCTTATCATTGATTATTCTATAGGTTTTATGTTTTTTTCTTTTGCCATTAAAATATATAAGATTGGATAGAACATATTCAGTTTATATTTCTACTGGTACAATTTAATTGTGATTTATATGTATGCTATTGATATTGCTTAGTGCATATGCGCATTAATCTTTACGCACACACATACCCATCAAGCCACCCCACCCTCAAAATAATAGCATTATAATAATTATAATACGAATAATTATAATAAAAATTAATATAATAATATAATACCGATAATAATGATAATATTATTAAGTAGCGGGACCTGTAAAATTGCACATCAACACCTTTCATATGGAATATATTGCTGCTGGGAATTCTGTGGACGTTCACCATGAATGAAAAGACCATCATATTATTCTAGCCCATTTGTTAAAACTGTATCCTCACTCTTACTAAAATAATAACTTTATACATAGTGTGGGCTGATTATTTCATTACAGACAAGCCAATCAATTAACTCACCTTTCATCATTTTCCATAATTCTTGGATATGTTACTAATTTCAACAATCATTTTACATAATTTCGACCAACATTATCGCGTCACCTTACTAAAATAATAACTTTGATATATTGTCTGGAATGATTTTTTTTTATTAACAAGCACACCCAGCAATTAACTCACATTTCAGAATTTATTTGTCATAATTCTTGGATATCTTACTAATTTCGCCAATCCTTTTTCATATTTAACCCACATAATCGCTTCCCCACCTAACTAAAATGATAATTTTGATATATTGTCTGGGCTGATTATTTCATTAAAAACCCACCAATCAATTAACTCATATTTAACCATTTTTCAGAATTATTAAATATGTAAATAATTTCGACAAGCCTATTTCATAATTCGAACCCACATTATCACACTCCTTGCTAAAATAATAACTGTGATATATTGTCTGTGATAATGATTTCTTAAAAACACACCAATCAATTTACTCACATTTTATCACGTTTCACAATTCTTGAATATGTTAATAATTTCGACAATCATTTTTCACAATTATAACCAACATTATCGCTCCCACCTTTCTAAAATAATAACTATGATCTATTGCCTTGGCTGGTTATTTAATTCAAATTTCACAAATCAATTAGCTCACATTTATTTATTTATTATAATTCAGGGATATGTTACTAATTTTGAGAACTATTTTTCATAATTTTAACCCACATTACGCTCCCTCCTTACTAAAAAAAATAATTGTGATATATTGCCCGGGCTGATTATATCGTTAGAAACACATCAACAAATTAACTCACATTTTATCATTTTAATAATTCTTGGATATATACTAATTTCGACAATCATTTTTCATAATTTTAACTCACCTTGTCGTTTACGTCTTACTTAAAAAATAAATTTGATATATTGCCTCGACTGATTATTTCAGTACAAAAACAACAATCAACTAACTACGATTTCATCATTTTTCATAATTATTGGATATTTTCCTAATGTCGATAATAATTTGTTATAATTTTAACCCACATTATCGCTTCCTCCTTACTAAAATAATTACTTTAATATGGTGCAGATTATTTCATTACAATCATAACAATAAATTAACTCATATTTCATCATTTTTCGTAATTCTTGGATATGTTACTAATTTCGACAATCATTTGTTTTAATTTTGACTCGCATTATCGCCATTCCTTACTAAAATAATAACTTTGATCTATTGTCTGGGCTGATTATTTCATTCCTACCTCACCAATCAATTATCTCACATTTATTCATTGTTCATAACTCTTGGATATGTTACTATTTTCAATATTTTTCATAATTTAAACCCACGTTATCG
Organism: Euprymna scolopes; assembly: GCF_053919585.1. Lineage (NCBI taxonomy): Eukaryota > Metazoa > Mollusca > Cephalopoda > Sepiida > Sepiolidae > Euprymna > Euprymna scolopes. Next base: position 59,474,353 of record NC_136493.1, on the reverse strand, counting down.
CCCCCTCTTAATAAAATACTAACTTTGACATATTATCTTGCTTATTACAAACACATTAATCAATTAAATCACATTGCATCATTTTTTTATAATTCATGTATATGTCATTTATTTCGACGATCATTATCCCCCCCACACACTTACTGAAATGATAACTTTGATATATATTCTGGGCTTATTATTTTATTACAAACACACTAATCAATTAGCTCACATTTCCTCATTCCTCAGAATGTTTGATATGTTTCGACAATCATTTTCCATCTATCTGATAAAATCCTTGGCGACGCTGGGTATACTGCTAGTAAATATTTTTACTCTTCTCATCCAGTCCCGGGACTGACTTTATGTCCGCCACCTACTGTTAAAAATATACATGAAATAAAGCAATGTTTAAATCGTTAACAGTTTCAGCCATTTGCGGGACTGACTTCTTAGCTACCACACCGCTGTTTAAAATATACATAAAATAAAGAAATGTTTAATGCCATTTCCGGGACTGATTTCATATCCCCCCCACTCCATTGTATAAAATATACATGAAATAAAGTAATGTTTAATGCGTAAACGGTTCCAGCCATTTCTGGGACTGGCTTTTTATCCCCCACACCACTGTTTAAAATATACATGAAATAAAGTAATGTTTAAATTGTAAACGGTTTCACACATTTCCGGGAATGATTTCATATCCCCCTACCCCTGTTTAAAATATACATGAAATAAAGAAATATTTATATCGTAAACCGTGCCAGCCATTTCCGGGACTGATTTATATCCCCCACCCTACTGACAAAAATATATTTGAAATAAAGAAATGTTTAAATCATAAACGGTTTTAGCTGTTTTTCGAAATTAATACATAAAAATATTAACATGATTAGGTATTAGTTAACCATTACTGCAACATGGATTTCTGAGTGTAGTATCAGTCTCAGCATTCAAGTGAATTTAATCCCACCCCCTCAAGAAGAAGGTTTGCAATTACTGCTATGAGGACATTAAGGTCGGAAATATGAACTCAGGATTACTTGATATATTTACGTAATTTGTGGAATGTTACAAATAAGCCCCGAGCCTGCACTGATTCATTCACCTGAGTTCGGAATCAGCAGTACATCAATGTGATTTTTTTTAATATAACATCTTATATAACAGTATATACTATAGGCATCTTTTTTACCAGAAGATAATGAAATCATCATCGGAAGTAAACACGTCAGACTATCATCCCCTATTCGGAATGAAGGAGATTATGCCTGGGGTCTCATTAAACACTCACCAAATCGATTAACTCACATTTAGTAGTATCTATATATTAATACAATATCGTGTGTGTTCTTAAATCTCAACCAATGAAATTTACCGGAAAGCGTGACACACAAAAGTACACACACGCTATCGTATTAATATATGGATGATAATAACAACAATAATAATAACGATAAGGATAACTATCTGTACACTACTACTACTACTACTACTACTACTACTACTACTACTACTACTGCTGCCAATCCCACCACGAAAACAATAATAATAATAATAATAATAATAATAATAGTAAGGTAAAATATATAAAAGAAAAAGAATGAATCATGTAAAAGAATAATATAAATACTTACAAAAACTTGATTGCCAACCAGTACTAAAGATGACGCATTTTCGTGTATTATGAGGGTCTTGCATTTTAAAATATATATAGTGGAACAATATTTTTCAAGGGGAAAATATTGAGCTACTTAAGCGTATGGAAATTGAACTTAATAATGGTATCAATTAAGGGTTGTTAAAACAGTGTTGATACAACATTCCTAGAAGTGAAATTTGCGTTTTGGATGCAGTTTATAATATATAAATGCGTGCCTGGTGATTTACTAAACAGTATGGAAATAGGAAGATAGTATATAAGTTAAAAGGAATATTCTCAATATATTTAAACGAGATATCTCAATATGACCTATAATTTAGTATATTGGGTAAATATTAATAATTAGTGCGTGTGTTATAGTGTTCAAATGGCAAATATTTAAGGGTAATCTATGTTATTTTAAGTTGGCTGTATTTAAATTTGTTCTTGTGATTACATATAGAAACATTTATTATAATGGTTAAGGATGCACTATATATCGTTGAGTTTGCACCTATATAAATCAATGATTTTAATGTATTGTCATTGTTTAATGGTTTATTCAATTCAGGATCGGTATTTATTATGTTAGAAAACTGTTGAATGCAATTTTAAGGATGTGCAAGGCGAATGTCGGCTAATGTCCTGCAGGTTAATATTAGGGAATAATATTATTAGAGTTGCTATTTCAGTGGTGTTGGTGGTGGTGGTTGTGGTGGTGGTGGGTGTTGTTGTTGTTAGGAGATAGATGTATAGATATATAGATAGATAGACTCTGGGCTACCTATATTTGTGCTCGGAATGTTTTGATTAGACTCTTTATTTGTTCTGTAGATTTGGTTGCACACACACACAAAGCCTACTGGACAGAACTTGAATGCCTACTGGACATAAGTTGAATGCCTACTGGACACTATCCTCGAGTGTCTAAGGTCTCTCTGTACAGGGGTTTGTCAGAACAATCTGGCACAGGGATACATTTTCCATAGAAGTTAACCCTGACCAAATATTCAAAATCACATTTTGTATTCGCAGCCCAAATAATATCTCCTCACTACGACTACTCCACAGCTTTTGTGAAGAATGGTGCGCCTTCTCCAAATGATATTACCTCAAGTAATAGCACAAAGTTGGATATTCCACCAGACTATATAAATTCTTGTCCTGAAATACAGTAAGACCATGAGACCAACATGAAAGATATGCTACAACATATAAAAATGGTTAATTGGGGAGAGGAAAATTATGTTCTCAATTTCTTTACTAACTCAGTGCTTGAGAGATAAAGAACTTTACTGGAACATTCGAATATCTATGTATCTCATATAGAGTTCAAGTGTTAGCCCCAGGTCGTGGGCCTCTTGATTTCTGAGAACTTCGACTGAAGTAAAATAATATACATATATATATATATATATATATATATATATATATATATACATATATATATATATATATGTATATATATATATATTGTGTACAGAAAGTTGTTAGCTGAGACAGATCATTGGTACCGTCGGTTTCAAGCCGATAATAAGGCCCGTTTAAGGTATCCTTATCAAGCTCTCTTCAGCCAATATTCGTCTCCGACGAATATATATATATATATATATATATATATATATATATATATATATATATATATATATATATATATATATATATATATATATGGGTAGCCCTCTTGGTCCTTCGTTAGCCAACATTTTCGTTGGATTTTTGGAAAACGAATTATTTTCCAAAATTACTAAGCCAGCATTCTACACACGCTACGTTGATGATACTTTTGCATGCTTTCCCTCTCGGAGCGAAGCTGAACAGTTTCTTCGTCTTCTTTGCAACCTGCATCCATCTTTACAATTTACTATGGAGGTTGAAGACTGTAGCTCTCTCCCATTTCTCGACGTTCGTGTTTCTAAAGTTGGTACTACGTTTGAGACCTCTGTTTATAGAAAACCTACATTTACAGGGCTCTATCTTAATTGGTTTTCTTTTGCCCCTCAGTCTAGAAAAATAAACCTCATTAGCGCTCTTACGCATCGTGCACTTATGATTTGTTCACCAAACCGTCTTGATACGGAACTTGGGGAAATCACAAATATTTTTCTTAATAATGGATATCCCATTAATATAATAAATCTACTATTGAACGTAAAATTACTACGTTTAATAGTGGTAAGCATATTAGTCCATCACGTTGTCCTATTTATCTAAAATTACCATGGTTGGGTCCTGTTGGGCTTCATATTGTTGAAAGGATTTCTTCTGCTACTCAACGTTGTTTTCCAGCTACTATGCTTAGAGTAGTTTACACAACTCGAACCTTTTTCTCTTCTTTTCGTAAAAATGTTTTGCCAACCATTCAAAAGAACTCTGTTGTTTATAAATTCGTTTGTCAGTGTGGAGCTGACTACGTTGGCAAAACATCCCAAAGATTAGAAATGAGAATATCCCAACATATCCCTCGGGATATTCGACTACACCAGGTTTCGAGAACATCCGGGCACTCCCAAGCTCATGAGTCCGCCATAGGTAATCACCTGTTGAGTATAAATAAGTGTGCCGATCAATATTCCGATGGGTGGTTTTCTGTTTTATATAGTGCGAGGTCGAACTATCATCTCAATATCATTGAGGCGTTAGTTATTAACAACTCTCGACCTAGCCTGTGTAGACAAAAGATTCTGAAACATCAGTTGGAGATATTTATTGATTTAAAACCACCTGAACAGTGAGATTTTTTTTCTCCACTGTTCTTCCAACTGAAACCAAAATTCCCTTCTTCCCTCATTCGTTTTCTTAGTTTTTAATTTATCATTCTGACGTTTCCTCTTAGAGGGTCAGACGATAAGGCCTTAAGGAAAATTTTAATAATTTCACCTGCCCATTTCTTGTTTTTTGGTATTTAAATTAAATTATGTTTCCTCTGAAATTTCTCCTTCCATTTTTCTGTACCAAAAATGTACTTATATATATATATATATATATATATATATATATATATATATATATATACATATATGCATGTGTGTGTGTCCACATATATTAGCAAGTAGCCTGGCGTGGTCCAGTCGTAAAATACACCTAAATATAATATGTTAATTTATGTAGATGTAGTATTATTATAGAAACTGTGCTCCACTTATTACAATATTCGTCCCAATATATAGACCTTGCCCCTTTACGTGACTCTGTCATAAAAGAAGGCTACATTTAATGAGTCATGCTGATGTTGTATTTAATATTATATACTTAATACTTTACTATCTATTATATTTTATTCAATGATATACATATATAGTAATATATATAGTAATATATATAGTAATATATATATATATATATATGGGGGTGTTGGAGTTAAAGGAAGAGAATAAGATCAATTCTTTAAGAGGAGACTTATCGGGATAATGCAAAGCTAAAGGAAATGTTATGGACCTTATATAGCTCTAAATAGTGAACAAAATTGATGATACAAATATATACATACTAACATATATATATATATATATATATATATATATATATATATGTATATATACACACACACATATATATATATATATATATACATTCATTTCAGTAAAATTTTTATATGTCAATTAGGTCTCTAGGCTTACTTTTTATGCCAGAATATTTAAAAATCTAATGCTTCTTATCAGAAGAAGAGAAGAGCTATGGAACACACGAATGCGATGTCTAGCGATGGTTACAATAGAAGCGAAATTACATATTGAGGCTGGTTGAGGGAACTACATTGTATTAATAGATTAAAAAATGTAAGAAATAAAAAGTTATTAAATATCGATTAAAATCGAGAAAATAAAGTTGATACAAAAATAAGTACAAAAATATACTGATATAATGTGTTAAGTTACAAATAGTAAAAAAAATGTACAAAATTAAAAAAAAACAATGACAATACTGCAACATAGAAAGAAGAGTAAGAAGAAGTTCTCAGAGGCAGAGGTGTGGAGATGTTTCGCAAGGTTTTAGGTCCTTTGTGAGTGGAAGGCAGTATCGAAATATATATAAAAAATATCTCTGAAACTAAACATTGCTTACACTTCTAGATGCATAATAACACTTCTTAGATGCACTTGTAATGCTAAGCTGCTCATGGGCTTATTTGTTTTACTAGAGCGATATTAACATCTAGAATCTTCAAAAATATCGTAATGTTGTTTAATGTTTATCGCTTTGCTCTTTTCCACCCTAAAATAGAACGTAATGTAACTGTATTTTTATTAGTGGGAATTACATTGAAACATAAAATAACGATGAATTTAATTAATTTTTATAAGACCATTCTGTACTTTCACCTAAAATTTCATAAGCAAAACGAAATATGACAAATTATTTTGAGGGTTTGATTACATTAGACGCCTTGTATGACGAAACCTTTCATTTAATTACTTTTGGAATTAATTTTTGGTAGATCTTCATTTTTTTAGGGGTTCTGCATACTTGGCTTACTGTTTTTTTTTCTTTTTTGCAATCGCACGGGCATTCACTGCCATTTTATTGAAACAAAAGTTGTAATGCTTTATTTTTAATTGTTTATTTTTTGGGGGGGTATTTCCAGTGTTCAATATCCGGAGAATAGTTTCTTCTCTTTGCAGCCTTTCTGCCGAAATATCTGGTCGAGAGAGTATTACGTACTTCTTCTTTTTTTCGCGATTATATTTACATGTTTTTATCCGTTCTTTTATTTTTGGAATTGTTGTGGGGGTATCCACGTTGCCCCTGATGGAAATGATTAGTATAGCAGGCGGGTTCCAAACGGAACTTCATGTCAACCTAGGCACCGCCAGGTTACAATGTTAGTATATATATATACACATATATATATATATATATATATATATATATATATATAGAGAGAGAGAGAGAGAGAGAGAGAGAGAGAGAGAGAAATCTTAATTCGCACAAGATTTTCCGGAGAATTGAATCGATATTGAATAATACCCGGATGCCATATCAATTACATATTTTGATTTTCTTCGAACAAATCTTTCATATCATTTTTCAGGTTATATTCTATGGTGACTGATCCAAGATTTTGCAACTGATTTCCAGTTCTTTGGGTGAAAGAATTCCCTTAAACATTTCTCTTGATATATACTGCTCATACCACATATTTATTTTGCACGTTCAATAGACGATTCCTTTCTTGATATTATATAGATGCCCAGTGAAAGTTCACTTCGGCATATGAATCCTAAAATCTTACGACTTATCAGCACATCTAGAAACTATAGTTTGTTTTATCTTATTTTTACATCGTTTTACAGAGTGACAGATAGATTTCACATGATTAAGTAATATTTAAATTTATTCTTAGTGGGGCCAGTATATACATGTCTAATTTACATATCGTAGCAACATCGTTGATAAAAGTGGTGTCGATCCTAACACCATTTCCTCAAAGTACCCCATATATATATATGGATTAGTACTGAGGGCAATGTGATCCTTCATCCTAAAAATATATATATATACGAGGGGGTGCAATAAGTAGTGCCCCTGACCCACTTCCTATAGAAGTAGAGCAACAACACTTGGCACAATAATTATTCTTTCTCTACATACGAATCACCCAGAATTATGCATTTCTCCCATCGTTTGATACAGCTCTGGAGACCATTTTTGTAGAACACTCCAGGTTGGTCCTCTAACCAGGACGTGACTTAAGAAATCAAGGCTACATTATCTGAGAAACGCTTGTTTTTCAAAAACAACTTCATGGCTGGGAAGAGGTGAAGTCAGAGGGTGCAAGGTCAGGAGAGTAGGGAGGATGGGAATGGATTTCATAACAACCCGCCCGTGCTTCCGAGTTGACGACATGCGAGTTGTGGGCCGGGGCGTTGTCTGCAGCAGGAGGGTATCTTTGCCCCGCCTCTTGATTTTGATAGCTTCCCTTAATTTTCTCAAAAGTGAAGCATAATAAGCTCCTGTAATTGTGGTATCCTTTGCCAGGAAATATGTCATCACTACTGCTTTCTGATCCTAGAAGACTGTGAATATGACCATGCCAGCGGAGAGCTGCACCCTCGCCTCATTTGGAGGTGGTGAGTCCAAGTGCTTCCACTGCATTCACTGGGCTTTGGTCTCTGGATCATAGTGTTGACCCAGGTTTCATCCTTTGTAATCAGTCTTTTGAAAAACTTTGACTAATCTTCTTGGCGCATCTCCACATTCATCCTCGAGCACTCGACGCGTTCTCGCTTCTGGAATGGTGTGAGCAACCTGGGAATCCATCAGGCAGACACCTTACGCATATGCAAATGGTCATGAATGATAGTTTCCATAGAACCCTGTACTTATCTTGACATCTTGAGCTATTTGGCGAATAGTAATGCGCCGATCTTCCAAAATGGCAGCCTCAACTTGACGGAAAGATGCCTCATCAATGGCAGAAGGGGAGTGACCCGGTCTGGGAGCTGTTTCCACAGACTTCCGACCATGTTTGAATTCACGATGCCAGCGTTTTACAAGGTCATATAATGGGGCATTATCACCATCAGTTTCTTTCATTTCATCCAAAGTATCATGTGGTGTGTGTGCTTTCAAATACAAAAACCGGATCACTGGTCGACATTCACCAGACTCCATTTCACACTTGACTCAGTTCAAACACCTATTTAACAGAAACCACAATAAGTTCAGAGCTGTAATTTGCCACATAACCCGTAGAGATATTAATCATTGCACATGCAAAACTTCAGCTAGATCAGACAACTGGAAGTGGGTGGGACATTACTTATTGCACGCCCCTCGTATATATTTATATATATATATATATATATATATATATATATATATATATATATAAATAAGTACATATATATATATATATATATATATATATATATATCCCATAACTAACTATATAGTTTCTACACCAAAGGAAAACTTGACTATTATATTTCCAATTGGGATGCGTGTTCTTGTAGTAAATCATATGAAGTCAGTTTATCCCCTATGATTATGAGTCTTTTCAATGAGTACTTTCGTGAACAGACCCACTAGATGTTAACTCACTATCCGACTAGAATCAATGTTAATTATTAATATGATGTGAGTTGATATATTGACGGATGATTGTTATTTGCTTATGATTAGGATGATTATAGTTATCAAGAATCGGCTCAATGAACTACATGCGATACCTCGGCCATTAAGAATTGGTCTTATTGAAATACCTTCTTTATCAAGCTTAGGAAGACCTATAGGTATGGTAGTGTGTTTTAATGCTGAACTATCTGTCTGTATTTTGCATGTGGCATGTTGTCTTTGTTCTTACTGGAAATCTGTTACAGACCCATTTTTTGCAACATTTCATTCATTTTTACCTTATATACCTAAATGTGAAAACTGAAAGATAGACGAATAATTTTCTTTGACAGTGCTCTACAATATAATATAATATATTAATTCGAAAGGAAACGGCAACAGAAAAAATATCTATATACCTACTTCAGTCTGTTTAAAATTAAGCCCCTGCCCTCCACGACTGTAATTTGAAACTACGTCAGAGCCATAGGAAAGTTGTTTTTTTTTATTATTTTCAAATACGGTCTAGCTACAGAAAAATCGCAATAGAAATATAAACAAACAAAAGAAAAACCATTAGCTTAGGATGAGACCATACCAAAATCATGAAGGGTCAAGGAAAATGAAGAAATCGAGACATGAGTTCACATAATATACCTACATTTTAAGAGTACCGATATTACTGGCACCTTAGACAAGTTTATTACCATGCAAATCTCAGAAAATTAATAATAGTCATTATTTCAAGTAAGATTTCTGTAATATATCAATGCTGCTGTACAGTAGCATATAATTCTTGTCAGCAGAAGGTTAACTCGGTGTATAATCATTAACTCGTGACTGGTTCTATCGTATAACTATAGAACTCCATAAGAAGTGTTACAGTACACATGTATTTTACGTCTTATGCTGTTATGTTTATTCCTTAAATAAAATTCATCAATTTTTGTGATTGCATATATTATTATTCGTGATATCGCAACTGATGCCGCCCGGGTTTATGGCTAATTTTAAATAAAAACCACACCTTGAAATGTGCTTTACATATATTAAGTCGAATGCTCTTTTCTTCAAAATTCAGAAATAACTAACTCTTCATTAAAACTTCCATAATTTTACTTACATATTGAATGAAAAAAAATGAAATAAATAAGGACAAGTCATTCTATCCAATTAAACTTTGAGAATTTTTAAAATATTAATGTTTAAAATAGATGGACCTATTTTCTGCATATACGGAAAGACGTTCAGTTTTTATTTATATGAACATCCTCTTCTATTATATTGATATTACTTCAGTATATAGAAATAAACATCACCATCATTATTCGGACCTTCAAAAAATAACACATTATTTTATCATTTAAAAACGGTAGTGTTTGAATGTATGCTTAAGTGTTAGTTTTACTCATTTAGATTGCTATAAAACGTCAGGGCTTTCTCTTTTTTAAAGGTCATAGGTAACATTCTCAGCTATGTTTTGAAATAAAATTTATAAATGTTCGTTCAGTAAAATAAAAGTCATAATGAAATTACCGTGTTCAAAAATTCTCGGAATATGTAAGGAACGAAGAGACGATTTCTTCTGATAGGCTGTTCGTAACCATAGCAACCAAACCTGTTACGCTATCTCAATTAAGATGAGAACGCCGGAGATGATGACGTAGCAGGATACTAAAAAATGTCGCTTATAATAAAGGTTTTATAAAAGAGGTGAGGGTCCACAATAACCCATTTACTTTAATCTTAATTCATGTTAGCTTTTATTTATTTTTTTAGTTGAATCATATTGCATCGAACAAATTCATCTCATAAATTCACGTTCTTATTAAAGTGAAAGTAAAAAAAAAATAATGTCGGAACTTTAGACAATGATCGACACGAATTTTGCATAGCTCTGTTTTTCCTTCTCCACTTTCACGTGCCACTCTTTCGAAAATATATAAATAGATAAATAATAAAAAATAAGAACTTACTTGTTATCGTGTCAAAAGAAGGAAACATCCTGCTCATGTGATTACGTGTCTTTTTAAAAAAACATTTACATAACCTTTTTATTTCATTCATATGACTGTTTAAGCTTTTGTCAGTGTATTAGAAGGAATTCAGTTGATTACAACCCTTTCTGCGTGTTTTTTACATTACAATAGTACAACCCTGAATCCGACGGCGCAATACTATACTGTTCAATACTGTAAAAGTCGAACGAAGTTGTTCTGATTGAAAAGGGGGTCATTTTCTTCTTATTCATATTTATATTGATTCTATGCTTTAAAAAACTAAAGTAATTACGTGTTTACTTTTTTAATATCCCATGTTGCTGTTTCGGATTATTTTACTTAAGTGAGAAAAGCTTTATATTTTTTCAAAATTGTTTTTATTTCTTTGTGTTTCGGTATTTCGTCGATATTATTTAGTAAGAGTGTTTAGCAGAAAATCCAACAAACGACTACCCGAAAAAATAAATATATAAGAAATAAATGTTACCATAGTCAATAAAAGTTCAGTTCATGCTTTTTTTTGCTTTGAAATAGTTTTTAATGTTCTTTACTTAAAATAATGTCAGCGAACCTAAATTAAAACGAAATTTGAGGCGTAACTACTTAAATGAATGTTTATATAAACTACACATGCCATAATCAAATATTGCTCAACACAAAATAACAGAAAATATTAAAATATGTTTATAAATATTCCTTACGTTGACGGAACTCTCTTAAATTGTTAACACAGTATGCTCAGGTGCCCCTCTTTCAAATTGAAAACGGGGCTCTCCATTTCAGAGTCGCTGCCATTTCGTTTTTATTTTAACCGGTTCGTGAATTATATTTTTTTATAAACTACTTTAAAAAAAACAATGGACTTTTCTACCATAAAAGTAACTTTTATTGTCTATCGTAACATTTATTTCTAATATATTTATATTATTATATACATAACATTTTCTCTTTGTAAGGAAACAATTTTGTTGGTCACTCTTGGCTACGAATGGAGACAAAGTTGATATAAAAAATATATTTTCGCGAAAATTGTCTTTATTTTCATCATATTTTGCTTAGGGAAAACTTTTGGAGTATTAAAACTTATCTCTTTACAACCCCCTCCTTTTAATAATCTATCATACTTTCATCAATCACAGTCCATTTTTGGTAGATTGTTTTTGAACCCAGTCAACGACGGGTACTTCTGCTAGTATATATATATATATATATATATATATATATATATATATATATATATATATATATATATGAGTCCATCTTTTTTGTTAAACGCTGCCGTAAATAATCTTACCCGCTACTTAATTAATTGTAAATGCGAGGCTCGCTCTTTGTTAATGAAAGCAAGCAGCTAAATAAGTATAACTGCTCGAATGCTTGGAATAGACATTTGTTGAGGTCATTTGCGGGCGCAGCTTCTGTGGGTCTATAGGTAGAACTGCCGACGATCAACTCGATATTTTTAGGTTTACACATATAAGTGTATGTATATATGTATGTTTGCATGTCTGCCTTAAACTTTCAATAGATGCGACGGATTTTAACAAGATCAGTATTGTTTTGAATTTGGACCTTTCATACGACTAATATCGAACAGTTGGCTAAAAACATTAACCTCTTCCCCTTCAACTAGGCATTTTCTACAGGGGGGGGTACTTTTTTTCGCCGATATTTTTTAAAGTTATCCTCTCTTTAAATTGTATAGCCTTACTTTAAAAAAATGCCTGTTTGTTGGTGGTCGTATCAGCATAAACGTTAGGTTTTACCCCGTTTTTCCTCCTTTGCGGTACGGGTTCAAGCCTGCCTTCCTACTACCATTTTTTTTGTTTGGCTCGACATACACATCCAAACACTCTAGCAAGGCCGGGCTGAAATGCTAGTATATATACATATATATATATATATATATATATATATATATATATATATATATTAGAAACTCAGCGTCATGAAACCACTAGTCATACCTGATTTCAAATGAGTAACTACGAATTCATTTTCTAAACTGTTTATGAGGAAAATATAGAAGGAAGAAAATAGTTAGGACTCTAAGTAAGTTTGGCAAAATATTCAATGCTGATGGTCATTTGTCATTTATCTTATAGTTTTTACATTTCATTTATCATAAATTATTACAGTAAATAATGCTTAGATATAACGATAATTGCTGACAAACAATTATGCATTCAACTAATAGCCTTCTGCAATATTTAACATAATTACGTGTAGGTATAACTTGATATAGCTACATCTTATACAATTTATAATCCCTGAATACGTATGAAGTATTATTTAAGTAAACATTGAAACGTTATGCATAATATATTGCATTTCTTTTTGTAGTATTATCTGTGTATATACATACATTAAAATAACATATATATATATATATACATATATATATGCATAATTATATATATATATATATATATATATATATATATATAGTCATCCACATACAGTACTGTTTCGCAGCTCATCAGTTGAGCTAGAACAGGCAACTGCCTCAAACCAAGATCGAAACCCGACCACCCAAATGCCAGCCAAGTTTCTCACCATTACGTTATACGGCTGCTGCTGAGCGGGTAATAAATAAACGATGTTTTTGATATCTGCCAAACGCCGCTGCGCAATTTGTTTGCACAAACAGCGTCGCTTTATACAGTAATGGCTGTTTGTATATCACTTCTCGAAATGTTCAACCCAAGATAGGGAGCATTATAGTCATCCACATACAGTACTATTTCGCTGTTTCACAGCTCATCAGTGTGGCTACAGAGGCAATTGCCTCAAGCCAGGATCGAAACCTGATCTCTCAAATGACAGTCAAGGCATCTCACTATTAAGCTATACCGCTGGTGCTGAGTGGGTAATGAATAAACGATGTTTTTGACATATATATATATATTTATATATATATATATATATATATATATATTTATATATATACATACATACATATAAATATATATAAATATATATATATATATATATAGAGAGAGAGAGAGAGAGAGAGAGAGAGAAAGAGAGAGAGAGAGAGACATTGGAGGAGAAATATTTATCTTCATATTTTTCTCAACTGGGGCTGGGATGATCAGTCCAAATTCATCCGTAATGTGCGTGTGTATCCCAGCACCAGTTGAGAAAAATATGAAGATAAATATTTCTCCTCAAGTGTCTATTAATTTAAAGATATTTCCGTCAGCATGTGTGTGTGTGTAATGTCAGTAGTACTGTAAAAATTTCATAATCACTTTTAAAAGAATGGACGCATACACTATTCTTATTTTTTGCAAGGCCCCAAAGCTATTTTTTTGTAATTTACTTTGTAGATTACAAGCGATCACTGTTGCTGCAGTATTCCTATTTACATTTACTTCATACTTTATTATTCTCCATGAATACTCGTATATGGAGACATATTTGATTTAAGGCGTGCGTTTGTGCACTCTTTCCGCATTAAGATTTGATTAAATGTTCTCTTCAACCGCTGTAACACCAATATATCATCCATTTTATGTGAATCGAGCAATGGGTCCGAGAGTTAGCGCGCCAATCACCAGTTACAGGTACTGCCGGCACCTCTTACCGCTCTATCCGGAAGATCTAAATAATAGCATTTCCGTTCCCATGAATCATATAATTATAAGATATCATAGGAACACTCTACTCATTTTAGAATTACCTTGTATTATATTGTATTATATAAAATAAAGTACCAATCTCAAAGTCTTCTAGTCCACCCGCATTCTAAGCAGCCAGAATATAAAAAGAGACTTGTGTGTGCATGGGTATGTATGTGTGTGCGTGCGTGTGCACTTTTACGTATTTGAGTCTGTTTCTTATGAAGTTCTAAGCAGTTATGCCGATTCTTTTGAAGTTATAACTAAATGTACTTCCTATATTTGGGAGTGTTCATAGAAAGGTTTTGTCTCGGAATGTTTTCTATCAGTATCCTAAATCAATAATCGTAAAAAGTCCTATTTGATCAAGTAACTATTATTATAAAGGTTAACATCACACGTGCATTTGGAAAGATTTATCACCGCACAAGCTGAAAGACCAGTCGTATAAAATCAACATTAAGTTTTTATTTTATAAGACAGTGGCGCGTTAGAAATGATGTTTGAGTACAATTGAACCATGATGATTTGTACAGTGCAATTTAGTCTCCATTTTATTGTAGGATACATTGCGCTGCAGAGAAGCATGTGAAGTTAAGTATAAGAACATGAACGTGCGTCCCTGACTAGAGCAGGCAATCAATCAATTTGATTGAAAATTGGACGATTTAACCGAATTCGATGACATATATATATATATATATATATATATATATATATATATATATATATATATATATATATATATATATATAGGGGGCAATAAATATGTCGGCCTGAAAAAACATACACCAGCTTTATTTTAAAACTTTCTTTGAGAAAATCAATTCAGGTAATCTGATTATGTAGTAGGGCTGATATTTATTCATTGTTGTTGCCTTTTGCCTCAATCATTACCTCGACACGGGCATGCCTTTTTTCATAAGCGCTGCTGCAGCTCGGCGAATGAAGGTGATTAGGCTGACTTCTTTGTTCCGGGAGGTGTTCTTTTTGACATATGTCCAAGCGATGTAGTCTAGCGAGTTCAGGCCAGGAGAGGGGACACTGAGAGAAGAGTACAGTGTCGTAGTACTCATTCTGAAACCACACCTAGTTGGTGCTAGTAGCCACCTGATTGCAGCAGGGCTTCACCATAATCTCCACCACATTCAGGTACACTTTAATGATGACTTTCAAACTGACCTCGCAGATGTGATGTGGCATGATGTAGCAAATACTTAAAACCACACCAAAGAACATAATCTTGGCCGAAAAGTGTGTTGTATTATGATGGTGCTGTCAATGGTTTTGTTTTCATAACTTGAATCGGTAGATAGCATGAGTGTGGCAGCGGCGCATCTCTGATCTCGCTAGTTGAATATTGTTTCACTTTAAGGCCTGATAAACGACTCTTATATAGCACACAGCTGGCCAACTACTAGATGGTTTGCATCCAAATGAAATCAGTTTTATTCAACGGAAATTGAATCATGTTGTCTTTTCTAGGGCGACAATTTTATCTTTCGGACATATATATATATATATATATATATATATATATATATATATATATATATACATGTGTGTGTGTTACCTTGATAAGAAGTTACTTGCGAAATATGTTATTTGGATTTCACAGATTTGTTCTCACACAAGTTTTCTTTATAATACCTTTACTTATATCATTTCAAAGAACGTTTTCCTTTTTATCTAATCGTTTAAATTACACTCATATGAGACCAAGTATGGCTTCTGTTCAATTTATAATTCTAGATGGCATAAAAGCAAATTCGCCCTTTTTTCAATTCAAGCTAGGCCGAAAAGCTGCTGATGCCAACGAAGGGTTCAGTCCATGAACCACTACTGGAGGCATAGCGCAATGGTTATTTAGGAAATTTTGTGGCGGCGACGAGAGTATTGAAGGTGATGAGTTTAAGGTTCGGCCATCGGATGTTAAACGAACTGGGCTACGTAACACTGCCTCATCCACTATACTCCCCCAAACTCTCACTTAGCGAGTATTACTCTTTTAGGCCTCTTGACAACTTCTTCAATATTACTTTTGCGATATAAAAAACGCTTTCAGCGACTTCATCGCTATCAGAGCGCTAGATTCTTACGTTATTGACATAAATACACGTGTTTTACATTGGCGAAAATATATTAATTCTGATTGTGATATGTTCGTTGAATAAATGTTTGTTTATTCCAGGATATGTTCACCTGAATTTAAAAATAAAAAATCAACGCAAGAACTTTCTTGTCAACCATTTTTTAATTGCTCGGACTAGTGGCTCGAGAGTCGCATGAGCTCTTTCGCAAGCTAAATTCGGTTTCATATAAAATATACAGTATTTCACAAGCCTATTGTATTTTAATTATTTAGAGTAAAAAAAAAAAAAAGAAAACGGCGGCTTTTCCTTAAAATGCAATTCATTCTTTTATTCAAGAAGCTTTTTTACAAATACATATGACAATTATATGAAAACATTTCTTGTATACACTTCTATTATCTTTAAAATTCTGTTATTTTCTTGTACAATTTGCGTACATAAAATTGATCAATATAGTTAAATAGTTTATGTAGTCATTGTATGTTAATAATTAAACAAACGAAACTGTTACGAGACAATAATCTACGTTCTTATTTCAAACAACACACCTCGCCTTTGGTGGATTCAGAGCTTTTTATAGCTGTTTAAATGGATAATTATTTATTGTTAACAAAATGTTTACATTAAAATTTAACCGGATAAAAAGTATGTGACATATCAATTATTGTTATTATTATTACAGACACCATCACCATATATTATTGTATAAGAACAACATGCTATGTTCTCTGGAGTTTGCGTGACAACACCCCTCGCCAGATTCCTTGTATGCTCAAGTTCTTTCGATAAACTTTACAAAATCATTATTATAATTATTATTATTATTATTATTATTATTATTATTATTATTATTATTATTATTACTATTATTATTATCTATATATGTGTATGCTAATTCGCTTCGAATGTTATCATCCTGACATTTATTACGACAGAGAAGTACTGCCAACAAATGTATGAAATGCATGAGAACCTTCGACAGCAATACAAGAGAGTGAACTACAAAAGCAAGGTTGCAAAAGAAAATATCAATTATCGCTATTCAGTTTTCACAGCCACTGGGTATAATATAATCGGTGCATTATCAAATGAATGAGGTGACTCCACAAGACGTGCATCACATAAACCGAATTGCCCTTGTTTAGCTTTAAAATCCTCAGCACCTACGAATAATATCTAGAAAGATTACATTTTAAATAAGTCCAATCTATTTGGTGTTTTTTGTATTAATATTTTTAAATCCCCCATTCGTAATAAAAAGAATTATAAAATTCAGAAATCATCACCCTAACATATCTCTAGTATGCAAATATCTCAAGGCTTACAGCGATACATGTGCGAGAAGTAAAACTAAACGTAATAAATTAGAGTAAATTTAATTAAAAAAATAAAGAAATTAAGACATGTGGTGCATGTGGTGAATAAGGCATATGCGTTACTAGACTATTCGTAAATTTTTTGCCTTACAAATATTTCTATTGTATTTGATTGTTTAATTAGACTTTTCTTAACCGGAACATAGTTGATAAATATTTTTCATTACTAAAAGTATCGACCAATGTTACAATATGTAGAAAGATTCTTCATTTTTCTAAATGCTTACATGGGCATTGAGAATATTAGTGAGTGTGTAATTCATAGTAAGATGAGATGTGTGAGAGAAATATATAGATACTATGAGAGAGATTGATTAGTTATTCAGTAAGAGAAAAATTGCGACTAAATTTGACATATCAGCGCTGCTAAATTCCAGAACAAGAATATATTTTATTACGTACTATTTCTTATATAGGTCATATTTGGGAAAAACAACCGTTGACATACGCACATCTGATATATCAATAATTAGAGCGTCATATTTGTATTATTTGACTGAATTGAGGAAATATATAATATTACGGGAAATATATGTTTCTGTAATTGACATCAGTTATACATAATAATATGGGCGCTTGTAGTTAAAACAAACTAATAATTTAACCATAAAATTTCAGGCACAAAGATTATCCTCTACTTATACAAAATATATGTTTAAATTATATTAAATATATGTTTAATTATACACCGCATCAGATGATTACATTATTACAGTATAAAATTATCTAATATCTTGTCCACTATTTATTAAGCATACTCGATTTTAAGTGACGATCTTCTGAAGTTGAAGGGTGGGTCTTCAGCATATCGGATACTGCGGAAGTGAAAATAATACATCTTGAGAATTCAAATCGACTGGGGGAAAAGCAAGTGGTTCAGTTCAAAATGTTGTATAGATTCAGTAGATAGACAAGATGAAAATGTAGAAGTTTGGCATTTACATCCGCTGGAAGAGTGTGATAATAGCATCCAAAATTAGAAGAGTAGTTTTAATAATGAAATAACACCTATTATTTGCATTTCATTATCTTAATCTGAACATATATCGATTGATATAAAATATACTTGAATTAATACACATCTTATACAATGTTTGAAAACAAAAGAATGTGAAGTACAACTAATATGTACATTAGTGATTCGCCTTATAAATACTGTCGCGGCCAATGTAATCAGCGGTCCGAATTTACATGCCTATCACATCTCTTGCAATCCTTCACATCTTAAAGGCATGTAAATGAGTATGAATCCACAATTGGTGTCTAGCTATGCGTAAAATGTTTAATATATCGTTATATTTTAATATTCACCGCGCCAGAACCGGTTGATTTGACGTTGAATAAAAAAAACGCACCAAAATCTGAAATGCAATGTAAAACTTGATTGAAGTTTTGTTTCTGATTGCTGTCAACGTTATCCATAGAACGATTCAGACTTTTCGAGCACCGGAGAATAATGTATTTAGGTCAACTACATTTTTTTTCTTTCGTTTGAAATGGTTTTAAATTTTATTACATTTTAATATCACACACAAAAATATCTAATGCATTTATTTGATCATATTTAATCAATATACATTTAAGTTTTCCATTAATGTTTTTACTATCATCATTTCACAGGATCAAAGTAACATACTTAAAGTCAAAGATAGCAAAGAATCAGTTCAATAATTCTTAATTATTTTTTTGTTATTCTGGTTGGACTGACTTAGATATGAAACCTACGCACAGAGTATTTCAATCTTAAGTTGGTGTCTAGCCAACTGTTCAATATGGACTAACATTAATCTAATCTGTATTGATCGACTCGGATTATCATTTTGGGCTAAGTCCCTCGCGTAAATCCTGTATCTGGGAAGACAAGATTTGAGTTATAGGTGACGTCATGTTTGCATCGTCTTGTTTTTCGGACGGAATGTTTCTGAACTATAAACAACTGACATAAAAAATAAAAAACGTGCAATAAAAAATACGTCATTTTCTAACATCTCCCCCTATTTTACTTATGTTACTCAGAAGGAGGCTGAAATGTGTTTATTATTTTTTACAAAAGAGACGATGTTATAGTTTAGAGAATTTTAAAACTATGAGAAATGTTCAATTAGATGTCACTCTATTTATATACATCAGTACTGCAAAATCGAACATATATTTAAAAAAACCGTGTAACATCAAAAAGAGATGAGTACGCAGCAACCTGAGTCATTATACCAGAAGAGAAAATATTGTTAACTGAAATGGATAATGCCAACAAAGAATACGAGATTTATTTTCTCTTCTAAACCATGGGTTTAATCATCTAAATATAAAGAACGCGATCCGATAACGTAGAAGTAGAACTGTTACGTTGACGTATCAATAGATATTTAAACTTTACCGATAAAAATAGAAAAAAAAACATCAGAAACCCTGTGTATTGTAAGTGATGAAATGCCCAGTGATTCTGTTGATATTCCGATGTCGAATCATACGATTTCCTGCTTTGAATCTCTCACAAAATCAGAAAAAAATATTATTTCATGTATAATAAATATATATATATATATATATATATATATACATACATACATATACATATATATATATATATAGTCTATTTATAATACAAACTTTATTGGTTACAGCTGTGCATACATGCTGCAGAGGAACCCTAATTAAAAAGTAACACCTCAGCAGACCAATAAAAGAATCGATAATTTTTGATCTGATGAATGTTATCCTTGAATTGGGATTTCACTGAAACAAGATCTTCCAAAGAGCGAATGTACACTTTGTCGGGGTCAACGGCACACTAGCATTGTGGGTGTGTGTGTGTGTTGGGTGGAGAGGGTGGTAAGCCGTGGTGAAGGCAACCTTCTAGGAGAAGCAAAATTCTGATTTTAAAAGCCAGAAAGCGGGAGACCAGTACCCGCATTAAGCTGGTGTGCACTTTAACTTGTTGCTGGCTATCTTGCTCTTGTTTGTTGATGGATCTCAACATTTTGAAGAGAGGGAGAGACTTAGCTGTCGTACAAAGCTAAGACTCTGTAACATCATCTGTGTTCAGATACTCTCTCAGGCATTTGTCTATTAAAATGGTACTGTGGCGATGGAAGTCATTTATGGGCTCATGAACTTTAAGTCTCTCAGAGAGTGGCACACGTCTGACAAGACGTTCCAATCATCACCATCATATATATATATATATATATATATATATATATATATACGCATATAATTGTTGTATCAATTGATTTTCAAGATGTTAATGTAACGAAACTTACGTGATTATTATAAAGTGACCAATGCAGGAAAAATTTGGTTTATAGTTTGTTTATTATATACACATTATGTGATAGATACGTGCATACATGTTTAAGTGGACTCCCAATTAAAATACCAAGAAAATCGATACTGAAACGGAAGTCAACATTATATTAGTTTTTTCTTTAAGATATTAGGGTGTGGTTTACGTTCTGGAAGAGAGTTGATAGTACAATTTTGTAATGTGATAAGTACGAGTTTTGGAGGAAGGTGTGCTGAAGGCAGGGTAGGATGGGATAGGAGAGGAAAGCACAAGTTTGGTTTGGCTATCGCAGTGGTTGGTTAATTGAAGGTAAAACACTTTTAGTCGAATGGAAAATATTTGGAAGGCAGTACATAAACTTCAACCTGTTATCTCTGTTTAGCAGAGAAACATGAGATTATAAAGAAAGCCTTTGACAAGAGATTCACTAATCCTATGGGATATAACCGTTAGCACATCTGCTGTAGATCTGACAGAAGGAAAACCATAATGCATGTCACTAAGGTTATTTTTGCTGAGGTGATGACTAATTCTCTATTTAATATGGATTCCAGAAACTTCCTCATAACACACAGGGACTTATTGGTCTGTACTGAGAGGGAGCCGACTTATGACCTGAATAAATACAGGGCATACTAATGAGGTTTTCCAGGGTGCTGGGAAGCACTTCTTTCTAAGACAACACTTAAACAGTTTTGTAAGTATGTGGGCAAGTTCTGGTTGAAGCTTTTTCAGCACTATTATTGGAATGTCGTCAGGGCCAGTTTCTTTCATGGAATCAAGGTTCTTGATTAGCTTAGCGACCACACGCACAGATATGTGCATGACGCATAGGGTGTGTCTTTTATAGGATGAAATACGGGGATTTGCTGGCCTTCGTCGCATAGGGTAGAATAAGCTGCAAAGTTCTTGGCTAATAGTTTGGCCTTGTACAATCTGGGTCAGGTAATAGGCAATGGTGAAATCATATCTATATATTAACTTAATTACTATGGTTTCATTGTTTATAATTTTGCGTGTTTATCCTGTCTCCCATCCTAGATTATGTATATATTTTATAGGTTTATATATTTCGTTTTAGGGATAGGTTCTTCAGACCATACACATGCAAACAGGTGAATGCATATCTTTATCTATATGGGTACAGTATTCCGTTCCTAGAGTTCCCTAGTTAGAGTGCTTTGTTATCATTTGAGGTCAATTTATAGTTGGTTTTCTGGTGTAAATCTCCTTTACGATAATTATCTTGTATGTATTACATTCCAATTATAAGCGTGCCAGACCCATATATTATTTAAAGTGATAGTTTTCTGGTGTTTAATTTTTAAGTACACAAAGTTTAGTCACCTTTATCAAATTAATGGTAAATTGTGTTTTTATGCTAGACTCTTATTCGACATTTTTCGGTGAGTCCGTTATTAATTAGAAGTGTTGATTAATAGTAAGTATGGTTATTAATTTGTGCTTATCGGGATTAAACTGCATCATTTCACATCTTACCTTGGTTTATTTATTAATTAATTTAGGTATTGGGAGCGGAGGGTGTAAATTATGAATTGTGGTGTTACTACTATGGGGGATGTCACTATTTGCTTTTGCAACTAACTTAAAGCGTAACCGTCAAAGTGATGGCAGCTATAGCCGCTTCTACTTCTACATTTAATAATATATCACAGTTCTTAATACTAATAACCTCATGTTTCTCTGCTAAACAGGGATAACAGGTTGAAGTTTATGTACTACATGTTTTAGCCTTGCGAATATTTTCCATTCGACTAAAAGTGGTTTCCCTTCAATGAACTTCCAGTAGTGTACTAGGAGTGAAGTGTCCGTAACATATGCTTCATAATTCATTGACACTGTATGGTCAGACAATCTGTTCTTAAATGCCATGGAGGTGATTCTTATGGAGATTTTTTTCCATTTGTAGGTTTTCTTCTATGCATATTCTAGCCTGGAATACCACCAGAGATGTGATGTAAATATTTTTTAGTGGGAATTGGGTCAGACTTTTGCAGTTGCAGGGCGTTATGTTTTCATAATTATTAGTGGCCGTAGTTTGATTATTTTTCCTTAATATTTCCTTATTGTGCTTTTTCATGACTCTAAGTTTTCAGTAATGCTGTAGCTAAGTTGTAAGTTGCTTTTATTAAAACGTTTTTGTCGTGCACTGCTAGGAGGGAAGTGTTTATCTATAAGATGAAGGAACCTATTCTCAAGTTTTGTCTTTACCATCAGGATAATGGGTGAAGAACCAGATTATTTTTCTCCCTCAATTATTAGATCTAGTTGTATTTATACTGCTTCAATTGTGTTTAATGTCCGCAGTTTTTAGTGCATGTTTATAAGCATTTTTGAATCTATTGAATATTTCCTCAGTAGATGAGTAATTATTCATTCTGCGTTTGATTGATTTAGGTAGATGGTAGTTGTGGGTGGATATAAGTGGGTTTGCATTTTATTTAATGTATGAAATATTGGCGTGGCTAAGAAATTTATTAAATGTCTGTAAATTATGGCAGGTGGCTTTTGATTGATTATTTTGTTTAAATAAAATATTGTTCCTTTTGTTTACTATCGAATACAGTTCAATGCAGGTGTAACAGTTTTGATTTATTGGGCTAAAGTTTATATTTACGCCTTGTTTTGTGGCGGCTTGTACAAAAACTATATATTTTCATTAAATTTGGTGATTAGAACAGCGTTTTACAGAAACAAAGTTCAACTTTATTATTCCTTAGCGAGATTTTGTCATCGTTTGTCTTTAAAATTATATCGTTTACTCGACTGCTGTCTGCTCGCTTTACAAAGTGACTCTTGGAGTGAAGGTTCGATCAAAACTAATAACATCCAATTCATTCATAATTACATCTGCGGTTGCCTCACAATCGAAAAGAATTTTGTTACTATTCGTTGAAGTGTCAAATGTACATGAAAATAAATATGTTCGCTAACGGTGTTCTCCACATTCTGAGTTCCCTTTGAATTTGTTGTATCTGCATTGGAAACACTTATAATTAGGTTGCCCGCAATTATATCAAATAATGTCAGTCCTTTTCTTAGGAGAAAAATTGTTTTTTGAAAAAGTTTCGGTTTTTATTCGAGGTAATGGTATAATTAACTTTTGGTGTTTTAAGTAAGCATTTTAAGATTCCGAGATATGTGTCAATTATTTCTTTCTAGGATCAGTTTTTTACTTTCCTCAAACACTCCTAAGTCCTACTTTTAATTTACTAAAAGTCATGGATTTTTCTCCCCAAGTTATCACTATGGCAAATATCTTAGCAACTTGTTAAGGTCCATGGAGATTAATTAACTGTCGCCAATAACATTGCAATGAATTTGTTGTTGTTTCAGCTCTTATATATATATATATATATATATATATAGTAGCGTTCGTGGGTGTGTGTTTCTGTGTGCACACCTCACAATGACAAAAGAAATATAAAGCCGTATGTGTGTACACCTCTCCTGGTCAAGAAATATTAATGCCCATGATAAAATACTTCTGCCAACGGAGATATTATAGTTCATACGTAATGTCTATATATAGCATTCTTCAAACCACATCTACATTGATTGAGTTACGGTCATTAGCATATCACATTAAATTAAATCTATTTAAATAATTAGCTCGATTATATTAGTTATTCGACATAATAGCTTTGTTTTAACTGTACTAATTAAAATAATATTTAGTGTATTTAAATTTCAATTTATATTTGATTAAACTTATTTTATCTGAAAAGGGGAACTAACTTCGATGGTTTAAAAATAACTGCCATAGTTACAAATTGTTTTAAACGGAGCACGTTATTAAATATTTACTGTAATAGATTTGTTTTCATTCGAAATATTTTTTTTAACTGAATTATTATTTTTATTTTTAATTCGAAGAAAATTTCTTTCGCTTATTCTTAATATTTAAGTAATCTTTTTATGTTGAAGAAAAAGGCAAATATGAGGAGTCTTGAAAATTCCTTTAAAATTACAACTTTTATAGGTTTTTGGGAGCGCTACAAACGAAAATCGCATTTAAAATTACGGAAAACGAGTAGTTTCCAAGATATGAAAAAAATGTTAGTTTCAAAAAGTGGGGGATACTTCCTATAATAATTTAACATAAAATGAGCACCCACTTTGTGGCACCCATTTTTTGGTGTGGGGAGACTTTCTTTCTACCATCGGAAAATCTTTTAAAATTACCACTAACGTTAAAAATTCCAGGAAACAAGTAGTTTACAGGATATGAAAAAATGCACCCCTTATGGCCACCAGCTGTGATCGCCAAGACACCCCCGTCCCTATATCGCCCCCCACCACATGTAAACAGAATTTTTGTGAAATAGTAAACGGTTCTTCTGTTCGGTTCATGTTGGTGCGTTACTTACGTTAAAACGGTTAATTACACTGTAGAAGCACCCGTTGAAAAACTATACAAGTTCTATATCGAATATCCCCCTCCAAAACATAAAAGAAAAATATAAACCGGCAGCCTCCCTAAAAATAGTAATCACAAAATGGGTGCTGATTTTACGTTAAATTATTATAGAAAAATGATCCCCCCCACTTTTTTGGAAATTAACATTTCTTCATATCTTGAACACTATTAATTTGCCGTAATTTAAAACGTTGTTTTCGTATTTAGCGCTACCGAAAACGTTCAAAAGTGATAATTCTAAAGGAATTTTCGAGGGTGGAATGAATCTTCATATTTACCGAGAAAAATAAATAATTAAAACGAATGTCCTCATTAACTTGCATCCCCACGAGGGCAGAGTTAGTCAGACACAGGCCCAATTTTCCATGTGAGCAAACTCCATCATCCTTTTTTGTTGTTTATAAAATTTAATCGGTGTTGGCCTGGATTTATTATAATTATTAGACCATAGCAAGTGTTGTTTAATTGCCCGCGAAACAGATTTTCCTTAGAATTTATTTAATATCTTAAATTAAAAATGGTCCATTTTTACAACGTGACCCAGCGTCGTTTAACCCCTAAAATAATTCATGACCTGCTTTTTGTGGCCTAATATGTTTAAGCAGTATTTATTTAATATCATGAAAGAAGAAATTTTGTAAAAAAAAAAAAAAAAACATATAAAAAATACATTTTAGTGTGGGGATAACTTTTCTATATAAATTTAACGTAAAATGAGCACCCACATTTGGGCCACAAATAGTTATAGCATAGCAAGTGTGTTTAATTGCCTGCGAAACAGATTTTCTTTATAATTTATTTAATATCTAAAATTAAAAATGGTCAATTTTTACGACGTGACCCAGCGTCGTTTAACCCCTAAAAAATAAAGACCTGCTTTTTGAGAATCTATAACGTTTAATCAGTCTTTATAAATAATATGAAAGAAGAAATTTTTAAAAAATAATTAATATTTTAGGGTGGGGGATAATTTTTTCTATATCAATTTATCGTAAAATGAGCACCAACATTTTGGCCACAAAGCGTTCAACCAATCATGTCATGTCTAGCATTTTTTCAGGCGATTGAGGTAGAGGAATCAAAACATGACAAATACAATTTTATTTGGGGGGGGGAATTACATTTGAAACATAAAATAATGATAAATTTAATTAATTTTATGAGAACATTCTGTACTTTCACCTAACCATTTTATAAACAGAACGAACCCCACCAAAGTAGCTGAGCAGCGGCTTGGTTCCCACCAGTTTTGGCAAATTGCAAACAGAATCCTGAACAGAAGCGTGTGCTCCATCCCAACTATAATCAATGGACCTGAGGTAATCTTGTCAGCATCAGACAAAGCAAAACTCTTTGTCAAGACCTTTGCAGATAACTCTACCCTTTGCGATCAAGGCCGCCAACCCCCTATATTTCCTCCTGTATCAGAAAACACGCTATGTGATATACGTATATCTGTACGTGATGTTGCCAAGCTAATCAAAAACCTTGATTCCAGTAAAGCAACTGGCCCTGACGGTATTCCAATTATAGTACTCAAAAACTTCAACCTGAACTAGCGCCCATACTTACAAAACTGTTTAAACGTTGTCTTAAGGAGAATAGTTTCCCATCTCCCTGGAAAATCTCATCAGTATGCCCTGTATTTAAGAATTCAGGTGATCGCTCATCCCCCTCTCAGTACAGGCCAATAAGTCTCCTGTGCCTCATGAGTAAGTTGCTGGAATCAGCAGTAATCAACCATCTCAACAAAAATAACGTTCTGCTAGATCTACAGCAGATGTGCTTACAGTTATATCTCATAGGATTAGCAAATCTCTCGACGGAGGCAACATTTCTAGGGCAATTGCTCTTGACATATCTAAGGCCTTTGATAGGGTATGGCATAAAGGTTTACTTCATAAGATCTCTAGCTATGGTATTGCTGGAAATGTCTTCTCAATTATTAAATCATTTCTTTCTGATAGGTTCATAAGAGTAGTAGCTGAGGGGCAAAAATCAGAAGCTCACAGTATTAATGCCGGTGTCCCTTAGGGGTCCATCCTGGGCCCAACTCTTTTCCTTATCTACATTAATGATCTTCCAAATCACATCCTTACATCATTTGTAGACATTTATGCTGACGACACTACCATTTATGGTAGCATATCTAAGACAGTAAACGACCAAGTTCTCTCCAATTCTCTCTCCTCTGATCTTGAGCACGAAGTACAATGGGGTAAGGAGTGGCTGGTTACTTTTAATGCATCTAAAACCAAGCTTCTCTCTTTACATCATCAAATTCTGATCCACATCTGGCATCAATTGAAATGAACGGCTCTCGTCTTCAGGAGGCCTCAAGTTTTTACAAGCTTCTTGGCTTGACCATTACTCCTGATCTTAAATGGAACACCTACATCAAATCTGTTGCCAAGGCCGCTGGAAAAATGGTGGGATCTTTCTATCGATCCGGTAGATATCTCACTGCTGATGCTATTCTCCATCTATATAAGAGCCAGGTACGTCCAAGGATGGAATACTGTTGCCAAATCTGGGCAGGAGCTGCTAGAAAGGACTTGCCCTGCCTTGATAGAGTTCAAAATATACTTCGTAGCCTCGTAGGAGATGTCCTTTTCTCTTCCTTGCAACCTCTATCTCACAGAAGAGATGTTGCGAGTTTTTCGCTGATGTATCGTTATTTTCATGGAAAGTGTTCGACTGAGCTTCAATCTAAGGTCCCCTCTCGCAAAACTTTCACAATAAACACTCGTCTAGCTGTAAACACTATCAATAATTCCCCCACTCTTTATCTGTGCCTAAACCTAAACGTAGATTCCATGAACAAAGCTTCTTTCTTAGAACTGCACGCCTGTGGAATTGTCTTCCGTTTTCCTACTTTCCGGCTGACTACAATATGGTTGTCTTCAAGTCTAACGTAAATAAGTTCTTGATCAGCCGTTCCATATCAGTTATCAAATTTACCAAGTTTTCATTACTAATGATTACTATATTGTCCAATTTCTACTGTACACTCTTTAACCCTTATCCTTGAGTGACCTCTTGGCCTTGATAATGTGGTGATTCATATGTAAAAAAAATAATTTTATTGGGGGGATTACATCAGAAATATAAAATGGCGAAAAATGACATTTAATTGTTTTGGGAATTAATTTTTGGTAGATATTTTTTCTTTTCTTTTTGGGATCGCACGGGCATTCGCTACTATTTTTATTGAAACAAAAGTTGTAATTATTTATTTTTAATTATTTTAGGGGGGTCTTTGGTGGAGAGAGCATCACATACTTCTTTTTTGTGCGATAGCATTTACACATTTTTATCCGTTCTTTTATTTTTGTTTTGGGGGTATCCATGTTCCCATGATGAAAATGATAAGTATACAGATGTGTTTCAAACGGGACTTAATGTCAACCCAGACAACTCTGGGTACCGATGCTAGTATAATATAATTTGTCATCGTCTTGGCCTCCGTGCGCTTTGGAGATGTAAATTACGTATATAAATTGATAATTTTTAGTTTTCTTTTCGATAGGGAAATAATTAATATGTCTACTTTCTCGCAGCCTTTGTCCGCGACTTCTTGCATTACCAGAAATAGTCGTCTGCCATATAAGAACTGTATTAATTACGCAAAACAGTTACATTCTTTTCCATAAAGTAATTTTTGTTTTCAAGTTGTGTCTGAATTGGTTTTTGTAACTTTGGATTCGTAAATATCCTAAAACATTTACTTGCCACGATTTGAATTTTGATTCTGATACATCGGAGAAAAATCTTCCACCTGATCCATAACCTCTTTAATTGGAAGCCATGTTTAATTTCTAAAGGGAAACGTATGGGTAACTATTCTATTCAAGTCCTTGATAGGAATTGTTAGTGGGTCGCTGTTCTGTATAGGTTCTGAACCTTATAATTTTGCATGCAAAATCAAAAGATTCTTCTCGGGTTGACTCGAAAAAATTATGTGCAAGAAAAGATTCCATTTTTTATCGAGCAATTCTAGTTTCTGATTGGTCGATAACAGTACGAGAATTAATTTGATTCGTAATTTCCTATCGGCCGTGTTTATGAATGGAATCTCCCTGCTTTCAGGGAGCATACAACATTATAAATTACAAAATATTGCAACAATCGCAATAAAAAAATGACAAAGAAATAAATGAATCGACGATAATAAAAGGAAATAATAATACAAATAAAATATGAGTATAATGTAACTAAAACTATTAGTAGAATATTAACTTATTACCTAAAAGTAGTTGTTGTTGTTGTTGTTATTATTATTATTATTATTGTTATTATTATTATAATAATACTGATGATAATAATAATAATATCATCATTATTATTATAATAATAATAAAAACAATAATAATAATAATAATAATAATAATAATAATAATAATAATAATAATAATGTCATGGCTATTTATATAGATACGTTTTAAATAAATGATAAGAATAAAAAAATAGAAAATATAGAATGTAGATATTAAATCTTATTTTATAATATTTGGAAAAGGCTAAGAACTAATTTAAAATTATAACAAAATATACAGGCTAGTGAGTCTAAAAGATTCCAGTGGCTTATTGTCTCCTTATGTCTCCAGACATATAAACAAAATGATCAGTGAGTTCAATGCTAAGAGATTAAACGATAAAGAATTAAGTAAGGATTAATTTCGCAGAAAGTAAGCTTATCGATGTTATGTGAGTCATGGAAATTGTTATATTGGTCATTAAGTTGTTTACCGCCACTAAAAGGTAGTTATTCGTAATTGCAATTGTATTTTTCTTAAGTGGTGGGAAAAAGTTCGCTTTTCGTATTAATCACAATTCCGTTTGGATGGATGTCATTATTCTAATTGAGTTTTTATATTTTGTTGAGATTACAAATCATTATTTATTATTATATTCACTTTAAGTGTATAGGCATTTTGGTGTGAACTTAATTTTTGCTCAGTTATCAGTGGTCAAGCAGAATGATCTGACACATTTGTAGGTTTAATAAAAGTGAAATAAAGGAAAGAAACAAAAACGTATTTTTATTTTCGGAAATTACATATAATGCCATTTTTTCATATAAATTAAGTGTTTAATATAATACCATTTTGTTTTGTTTCTTTATAATGACATTTTTTTTTCGTTTCTTTTTAAGTAGCTGTCAAGAATTTGGCTGGTGAGAATCGCACTTTCATTGTGGAAACGTTTGTCAAAACAAATCAATCTGTAATTGCAACAGAACGAGTGTTCCGTTTGCACTTCAAGTTAAGTAGACATGATCCTGTAATAGCTGGAGACACAACCTTGTTGTGTGTTTCCAACTTTAGAGTTAAGGAATCCGCACTGAAACGAAAATAAACTGGCCGACCTCGCACCGCCAGAACTCCAGAAAATTGTGTGGATACTTACTGAACCTCAGATCAACAGTTTCCGCACAATTCGATATTTAAACGCACCCAGTATCTTAGGCTTTCCGAGAGAATGTTAGAAAGAATGCTGTGCAATGATCTGTAAATGCATTCATACAAAATGATGTTAGCCCAAGAACTCAGCCATAGATACACTAAAACTCGGATAGCATTGTGTTTAAAAATTCAACAACATATTATAATGCAGCAGTTGTTATTTTCAGAGACGATGCGCGTTTCACGTGTGTGGTTAAGTGATAAGCAGAACTTCAGATACTGGGCCGAGAACAACGCTCGTAAGTTGCATGAACGCTCTTTGCATTGCCTTGGCGTGACTGTATGGTTGCTGTGGCAGAATTCGGTATATGGGGTCTGTAAATTTTCAAAAATATAACGTGATATGTCTAACAATGTGGACATTGTTTAATTCCAACAGGATGAAACAAAGGCGTATAATTCTAGACGTGTGATATGTTCCTTGGCCATTTGATCTCGTTGCGTTGTGACATCGGTTGGCCCGCCCGCTACCCTGATTTAAATCGTTGCGATTTTTATTCTAGATATACCTTAAGTAAAAGGTATACATTAATCGCGCTCAATCTACTGAACAACTTAAAAATGCAATTTTATGAGGAATTACGACCATTTTACATGGCATTACCCACTGAGTTATAACAAGTTTCATAAAGGCCTACGGCTTTTTTGTGGACAAATAAGGGATTCATATGACTGATTAAATTTTGAAAAACTCATGAAAAAGAATAGCACTATATGTATCTTTTCGAAAATAAAAACACCTATTGGG
Organism: Euprymna scolopes; assembly: GCF_053919585.1. Classification (NCBI taxonomy): domain Eukaryota; kingdom Metazoa; phylum Mollusca; class Cephalopoda; order Sepiida; family Sepiolidae; genus Euprymna; species Euprymna scolopes. Next base: position 59,442,638 of record NC_136493.1, on the reverse strand, counting down.
TTATTTTTTATTAATTTATTTAGCTTTTATAAAACCGGTAAATGTATCAAATCATTTTGTTTTATTCTCTTTCTCACGCACACACACACACTCTCCCTCTCTCTCTCTCTCTCTCTCTCTCTCTCTATATATATATATATATATATATATATATATATATATATATATATGTGTGTGTGTGTGTGTGGGTGTGTGTGTGTGTATGTATACATATATATAACGTTAGTATTGATTAGTGTTTCAATGAAATTTGCGTAATTATATAAAGTGCTCAAATCAATAATCCTTCTAAATAACCAGACTATATATATATATATATATATATATATATATATATATATATATATATATATATATATATATATATATATATATTGAGTAATGTGATTGATAATTTAAAATTTAAAAATCAAATTATAGTTAAATTAAAAATCCGTTTCATAAGAAGGAACAATAACAAAATCAATTATCTGTACGATCGTTTCGGAAAGCAATGCTTTTTATTGTGGTATACATCAAGTTATGTACAATAATTACATATAGTTTTTTAATAAGCAAGGTCTCCTCGTCAGCAAATTTTGAAGGGTTTTTATTGAATTTAAAAGGCACCATAAATAAACCTAGCATTTATTTATGGTGTCTTTAATTGTTGGGCTCAAATTGAATTTAAAAGTTTGACCCGTGTCCAAGTAACCTACATTTAAAATTTTAAGTGTTTATACTCAAAATTGGTGGTGGAGTTTGGTAGAGTTTTCAAAGGTCAAATCGTGATCTTAGACCCCTTGACAGCCAATATTCTGGCTGAAAACCGATTTAATAGTTTCCCAAATCTCTATATATCTTAAATTTCGAATCTCTAAACCGACGGCATTAGTAATATGCATGCGTAAGGTAGCATCTATTAGTTCATCTTTAAATGTTTAACCTTGCAGTAAACATGTTTTCACAGCTCAGGCATTACCGTAAAAAGAAACGTAAATCGTAAACTAACGTTTTGGTCTCGATTATCGGTGGTGGCGAACGAGTAATACTTAAAAAAATGTAACCATTGCTATATATTAGGTCCACTATCTGTATCTCTATAAAAGTTAAATTGTATGCGTATGTGACTGTGTGCGTACATTTTCCTACCAAACTACTCTGTCAATTTTCAGTCTACAGACTTTTGACTTTGACAGGGTATTCAGCTTTGCAAAAATCTTTTTAACCGGTTTTTGACCAGAAATTTGGTTGCCAGGGGCCAAAGTTCAACGATGTATCATTTGAAAATTCTACCAAAGTCCTCCGCCAATTTTAGGTCTAAACACGTGAAATTAAAAATGTAGGTTACTTGAACATGGATCAATTTTTTTATTTGATTTGAGCCACAAAAAATAGATGTTAAGGGGTCAAAATTGGGGTCAAAGTTTTTTTTTTTTTTAAATTGACCTCTGTTAAAAATTACTCGGCCAATTTTTGCTTTAAACCTTGGAAATTTTTCATAAGTGTATACAGACTTAGGGCAAGCTTTAAAATTGGAATAAGCTCCTGTGTGATTTACTATTATACTAAACTGGCTGTATAAAATGATAGAAGAGATATCAAGTATCAATGTGTTTTACATTTAAACAGGGGTTGTTTATTTAAATTGGGGGGTATCCGTGCGCGCCGGTCCCCATAGAATGGAAATACAGAAACTAAAAGAACATTTTTACAAGTATTTTTGATATAGATTCGCGTAAAAATATTTTGATAAGTATGTTTCAGTTTAAACAGGGATGTTATAATAAAATTGTAGGGGCTTGCGTTCGTACCTGGTCTAACAAAAATAGAAATATGCCACAAACTTTAAAAAGGATTTTAATATCTATCCGCGTTACGTATTTTATAAGTATGTTTCAGTTTTAAGACAGATCGATGATAAAATTATAGAAATTGCGTCCACGCCTTACCCTCATAGAATGGAAATATATCGCAAAGTGGAAGAAGGTTGTTTGCACATATATGAACATAAAAGTATTTTGATATTTGTTCCATGACTTATGAGGAAAGAGCAGATACTGAATTTTCAATTACTCATTCGAAAATAAAATTATTTTTTCCATGAATTATTTATTTGTAATTATTTATTCAGAAACACATTTAAGTGCAACTATTTTTTAAATGATTTCTTAACATTATCAAGCACAAAAATGGAATTTCTTTATTTTGCAAATATATTTTTATAGCTTGATTGATCGATTTAAGTTTTTTTTAAGTAAAAATAATTTAGAAATAAAGCAAAACATAATTTTTGGTTTAAGTCTTTTAGTCACATCTCGCTTGACTCAAAATCATTTTTTAATAAATGTGTGTGTATTTTTGTTTTTGTTATTACAGATATTTTTTTAATAGAATCATTCCCCTTAAAATATGTTTTTTTTTAATAATTAACACCCAATTTAAAGTTAAAACAGCAGTCGAGAAAAAAATCTTCAACAGAATTTCAAGTAATTATTAATGCAGATAAAACAAATTCAATGAGCATGTTAGACGATTGAATTTACCAACACGTAACGAAGTGGCACCTTGTATGGTCGATGAATATTTTCGTAATAGAGACATATTTTTTCATTAAAATGACAACATTCTGAATCTTGTAGGCGAATCTCACAGTATCCTATACTCTTTGTATATAGAGAAGATGGATACCATTTGTGGATTCTACAGTTTGGAAATACCACAAAACATGTTTCATGCAAAGATTTTCATGCGTAAAATTTCATGATAATTCCTTCAATCATCTTCATAAATGTCAAAATCTCTTCCATCAGTTTGCAGTTTATATGTTTGCAATAATTGAAGCAGAAGTACTTTTATATATAAAAACTCATCAAAACAAGCTAAGAGTAGATTCCTACGTACATCTCTAAATCATATACATAACGGTTGGTAAGAGAGACATATAGATCTAATATGAATTTTTACTTCTAACTTCTCAGTTAATCCACAATATATGCCTGGGAGGATCCAAGATGCAAACCCAGACCTATTATTACATTCTCTTAGAATCCAAATTGAAAGGAAATTCCAATGAATGTCCCCCTGGGAACACATACACCAATCAATAAAATCTATTAGCTTTGGTCTCGCATGAAGATAATCAAACTATCATCTGATAAACAAATCAGAAATTGTTGGCCTAATATGATGCTTCATATACACAATTGAGTGGCAAAAGAGAAACATATATTATTGTGGCTTACTAGAAATTCAACTACCATCATATTGATTCTATTATATCAGTGGATTTACCTTATATACAAACTAAACCAAACTTATCTGAAATAGAAAAGAATTACAAGGTGCATTGGTATTGTGGTAATATCAGGAGATATTCATCGTGGATGGTTGATGGTGGATGTAAGAAAAGATACTGTCGAAAACTTTCTACTTGTAACTTAGTTTAGTGAGGATGGATATTTGTCTCATAAGAGAAGGTCACCTGAAGATAGTGGCTTTGAAACTATGGTTGGCACGGATGAGGTGTCACAATATGTGGATTGTACCTTATGCTACCACATCAAATGCATTCAATGTTCAGCGAATCAGTGTTTATTTTTTGAGTTCTGTGAAGTCTATTAAGTATGTTTTTAAATACATTAATAAGGTAGGAAGTAAGAACAAGCTTTTCAAATTCACCTATAATGGTAAAACTAGAAATATTTTCTATGGTGACGTTTTTTTCTGAAAAACAAGTGACTCATAAGTGAACATTGTTTGCAAGTCGTTTATGATCCGGTCCTCGAATCAAGTGAAAATGATTTTCTAAATTAGATTCTGAAAGGGCGACAGAATTTCGAAACTATTTTCATTATCTTTGTAGAACACTTCCCAAATTGATATAATGAGCCAAGGGAAATGCTTTTATTTATTTTTTTTAAATTATTTGAACAATACGATGAGTATACTTTCTCGTCGTAACTAACTAAATATATATGCAAGTCCTATATATGTGTGTCATTGTTTATATTTTTTGTTTGTGGTTATTGCGTGACAAGTTTCAATGCAATTCTCTAGTTCTATATTTTACAGCTTCAGATTTTATTTTTAAAAGCATTTAAAACCGTTACTTTTACATTCTTTATTTTGATTATTGAAACATATCGCTGAAATTGAAACTGTGCTAGACATTTCCCATAAGTGAGAGCTATTTCCCACAGTGAACATAACTCTTGTTTCACATAATTTCAATACTTTCCAGTCAATTTAGATAGGTTTATTTTGTATTGTTTTACCTGCTTTTACTTTATCTTTGCAATTGAGAAATTGAAATAGGTGAATGAGTGCTGATAATAGAATCTCTGTTTTTTTCTGCATTTCCAAAAGCATGATATTGTTAGTCACTTTTAGTTACGAAGAGCAACAAATTAATATGATAAGAATTATATTCTCGCAAAATTTTACTTTTCTTTTCATCATATTATGGTTTCAATCCCTCAAAATTTGAAACTGTCTCGCTAGACGCACACTAGCTTTTCATAACTTTTCATACTATCATAAATCAGTGTCTGTTCTTTAACGGCTCTTTTTTAACCCAGTCAACGACATAATAAATACGATATCTGCATTAATTAAAATATCATATTTAAGCGTATTTTACGACAGAGCCATGCCAGTCGGCCTGCTTTAAATTCGTAAACAAGCGAAACAATAAGGGCGTTTTGTGTGTGTGTGTGTGTGTGTGTTATAAAAGTTATATTGTCTCGCTTGTTTACGAACTCCACCATTTTTATTTTGAAGAAAAACTTTTATAACTACAGTTTTTCCTGAACAACATTATCGATAATGCTTGAATCATTATATTTTTTAGTTCAAAAAGGCACAAGGAATTTTCTCGAGTATTCAATTCTTTTGCGTTCGAAAAACAAACAAAGACTGCAATTATTCACATTATTTGATTAGATTTCTATATGAAAATTGTGGAAATGTGTGGATAAGTCTAAAAATTATAATCACTGTGTATTTGTTTTAAACTTCATGAAGTTAAATAATTTTTTTCTTAATTTAGACTTAGGATAATTTAGCATATTTATTTAAATTATCTTTTCAATCAATATCTCGAATTATCTTAACATGTGGATTGAATTATCAGTTAGATAAAATCAACATTCCTTTTTCTGTATAATTTCATGAAATAAATTGAAACACTTATGTAACTAACTTTCCTTTATCGGAAATGTGATATATTAATTGCATGCCGTCTCCAGAGCTCTCATTTGTGAGGCACTGGTGACTGCGGCTATATTTCCTGGCGAAATTTACTTATTATCGAATATTTGTTATTTAAATGTTATTGTAACTGGTCTGTTACAATTGAAGTACAGGGAATATTGCCATAATCATTTGTGTTCTTTTTTGGATTCCAATAAGTTATTGTTTTTAAAGCTTAATTTTACGTGAGTTTGAAGTCTCTTTGTTTAATATACAGAGCATAAACGACGAGGCATTTACAGAATGTATTTTTTGATATCATGATAATTCGGTGTCTGCAGTATACAATTAAATCGTATCATGTTCAATAGTAGTAAAGATGTTAATATACAATAAAAATATATTTTCCGAATATTCGAAATAATGCAGATTCTGAATCAATAAAATACCATTTAAATGAAGTTAAATAACTAAGTGTGATGCGGATCTACGCACTATTCAAATATCAATTTAATATTCTAGGACATACAAGGCAAGTATGAACACTTGAATGGCTTGTTTTTACAATTGTAAGACAGAACTTTTATTACAAAACTATTGCTGTCGAAAGTAAATGTTATACATTTCGATTATACTTATTTTCCTTAAAAATGTTTATTAGCTTCCAACGATATATGTCAATATTATTATTGAAAAGGTGAATAATTATTAAAACGTCAGTTCTTCCTCCTAACATGTCAACAGATGGCGGGATTGTCACTGTAAATCACTAAATAAATCTAGGCGTGATTTTCAGGACATAAAACCTTTGATACTACTACCTGTGTGATGTTATTTAAAACACCATGGAGACCGGATAAAACGACGCCGACGTTGATTAAAACGCCCTCCATTGGGAAATATTTTGACGCGTCAGATAATATTGGGCGTCAACTAATCAAAGAGTATATCATAAATTTCCCGGCAGACATTGTATTGTCGCTTACATACAGAAGGGCTTCGTACACGTTTATCTCTCGCCAGACAACAACCGAAAATGCTCCCTATGATGGTTCTAAAACGTTTGAAGTAATCTCCTGTATTGAATCATACATTTATTTCTCGTTTTAAATATAATTGAAAAAGCTATACTTAAAACTGACATGTCATATGGAATGTATATAACTTTTTCAAATTGATATACTTAAGAAATATCATAACATATACATACGCATTTATTTAATAATACTTATTTGACTTACATCAACACGTGACTGCAGTTTCAGGGAGCATTCAAGTGTCAGATCCGAATTAATAAACTCTTACATTCTGTCTCGCTATTTTGGATACAAATTCACACTTTGCCATCATATATACAAATACCATGAGAACTCCATTAATATATTTTTAAAACACTTATTTTTGCTTAAATTGCAGTATGAGATTTAAGAAAATGTTCTGCATTCACACAAACACACACACACACACACACATATATATATACATATATTAATTGTTATTACTACTTCTACTATTATTATTTATTATCTATTGTCATTATATATATATATATATATATATATATATATGTATATACACTTTTTGTGTATATAAAAATGTACATATTATTGTTATACTAGCAGGCCAACCCGGTGTTGCTCAGCACCGTGCACTAAATCAATGAGAAAAATAAAGTTTAAACATATCTGTTATTCTTAGGAAAGAGGGATTTTTTGTTATGTCTATGTATCATTTGCTAGCTCGAGCAAAAGAATATTTAACCTACCTAGGACGTGAATTACACAAATTATGTATGAAATAATTTTAACTTCTCTAGCATATGTGCTTAACAGCAGGAATAATTTGAAATTTCCTAGGACATGTGATTAAAATGACGAATATTAAATAATTTTACAATTCCTAGGACGGGCAATGTACAACACATATATTAAATAATTTTATTACCCCCCCCCCCCTCACGGGTAATGTAAATATATATCTGAAAAAAAAATTAACATACTCTCGACAGGTATTGTACAATATATACGAAGTAATTTCTCTTCCCACCAAGGCCATCATAATTTAAAGAAAAATGAATTCACGATTGGAAGATTAACCAGTAGAATTTCCAACTAAATACATGAATACATTATCCTGGTTAATAATTAGGTAACGCTTGATTTAACAGAAAATTCTTCATTACTGTGTTTCTCTTTCCACCGCAACAACCACATCAACGATAATTTTAAGAGAAGTTATATCATTTCTAGAATAGAACTCTGTAGACTTTCCAAATAAATGTGTAAATATTATCTCAGCACAGTCCGTATTCCGTATGTCAGTTTCTTATTTAATAGATTGTTAGGTGAAAGTACAGTATAGTGTACAAAAATACCAACCTCTCCCCATATTAAGAATTGCTTTCCAAATTATAACGTTATTATTTCACTATGGTCCCTATTTCATATGTCAGTTTTTATTTATTAAATTTTTAGGTGAAAGTACAGAATAGTTAAAAATATACACCCATATTAAAAATGGCTTTTTAAATAATGATATTTTATCAGCATAGTCGGTATTCCGTATGCCAGAATTCCCTCTAAGACCCATAATCTCTCATATCCTCACCCTAGGATATAATATTGTAAAAACAATCAATAACATTATCAACCTTCCATACCAAGTAAATACTGTAGAAAATCTACCACTGACTTCATCGACCTCCTAAAATAAAACTCCCCCACATGCATAACCGCATCCCTCGACGCTGAAAATATCTTTACTAACGCCCGTATAAATGACACAATTAAAATAATTCTTAAATGAGTATACCACAACAATACAATGCCCCCTCCAGCTATAAAACAACAAACCTTCGAAAATGTACTATTAAAATGCACCACACAACTTCCCTCCCCTGGCCCTAATGGGAAAAATACATACAAATATATGGCGTATCAATGGGATCACCTCTATACTCAACATCTGCAGAATACTATATGATCCTTCTCAAAAACAAAATTTTATCAGATCCAAAATATAAACCCACTATTTATTCCCGATATGTCGACGGCATATTCGTTGCAGCCGAATCCTTGCAAGGTATTACAGACTCAAACTAAACCTAGAACACACTCCGTCCTCAAATTTACATACAAACCAAACATAAATAACAACATACCATTTCTCGACGTATTAGTTGATTCAAGCAACCCCACTAAATACATAAACTCACCAAACAATACTCTTAAATCACCATAGCGAATGCCCAGAAAAATATAAAACTGCTTTTATAAAAAAATTCATTCACCGCCCATACATAATAGCATCAACACGACAAATATTTACAAAGAACTTACAAATATAAAAGAAATCCTAATAAACAATGAGTTTTCCAATAAAATCGTCGATAAGCACAGAAAACTCTATTTAAACTCCCTCCACAATAAAAACATAAACACTAAACCTAACAAAAAACGACACCATCAACGTATACTATAAAACCAAATACAAACTAACTAAAAACAGATGGAAAATAATAACAAACCTCATTAAATGATACACCAGTCCCACCAACCAGAACAAAAAAGATCAAACAAATAATACACTATGCAGGTCTATTTTAAAATTTATATTGATAGGTTAATTTGTCTAGGAGTAAATAGTACAAATGCAAATAATAATACACACGCAGTTAATTATATATACGTAGAGATATGCAACACGAAGTGACACAAACGTTTAAGCCATCAATCAAACGCATAACACTTTACGTAAATATATCTAAATTTAACACCGAACGTATATTAGTAACAATGAATAAACCTGGGTTTTGCTAATATACGTTTTAATAGTGTTTCAATAATATATATGTGTTAAAATTCATTGGAATTTTTATCCGTGTATATTTTCTTTCTCATATACTTTCTAACACACTTCTCCTGATATTATTTTGCATCTTCCCTGTTACTGTCATTATAATAAGTACACGCAGATATCTTTGCAAAATGTTTCTTAAATTGCATCCTAATGTATACCAATATTGATTATAGAATCACTACGTTCAAACGGCACTTATTTGAAAAGCGTAAGCTTTTTTATATAAATGCCGAACTTGTGTGGAAGTTTAGCGTCATGGGGAGGCAGGTATATTTAAACGGCGAAATCAGAAAATACTATATTTATTAATTTCAATGAGTAACGAATGTCTTCAAATAATTAGTGTTTAATTAAATCGGATCTGATCCTCGTCTGATTCTTTACTCGAATTAATAATTAATTTTCTTCTATTGTGTTTTAAAATTAATCGTTCAGGAAAGTAGTATTTAGTATAAAGGTACAAAGGAAAACAGGGGATATACGATGTATTCCGTAAGTTTTCTTGCCGATTCCACTGCCTAGTAGTTCTTTCTATGACAGCTCCGTCTAAGTATAAGTGTTGCTTCCATTTTTAATGTAAATGTATTTTCAACTGAAATAAACATAGATTTATATTTAAAAAAAGTGTAATAGAATTGTAAAGCGAGATACATGCGTTATATGCGTACCGCAAAGCGTTGCTTAAAAAGCGAACGCTAATAAAACATTATATATATATATATATATATATATATATATATATATATATATATATTGTGTTCATTTATTGTTAAATTTGAGTAAAATGGTTTATGAAATGACGATCTAATGGAATATTTTATAAATTCTGGGGTTATAATCAAGATTCGATTCTGGGGTTCGGGAAGGAGTGAGTCACTCTCTCGACAACAGCAAGTTTCTGCCCTCTTCTTTTCCAATCAACCACACATGGCCTCTCGCCACCTATGTCACACCGCACAATCCAAACGTCAGCAATATGAAATTCTTTTCAAGAGAAGATGTTCATGACTCATTTCTCTCTGCGCCCTCAAGGAATTTTTCCCTGCTTTTATATCCTCTCATCTAGAAAAAAAAGGAAGAGACAGGAAAAAATAGTTTCTCTCATCATGCTCTGCCTTCTCAAGATGCCCTTCGCGTAAACAAATGCGCTGCCCATCCTTTCTTTCTTCTTTCCCAAAGAGCGATGCCGATACGCCCCGTACGTTTCTTTTTCTTCTTTTCTAACCATATATCCACACGCCCCCCTGATCTTGGAGATCAATAAGACACTTCATAATCTTAATCCAAGCAGGCCTCTTCCTTTCACGTTGACGCCTCTGGGGGCAACTTCTTGGGGGTTAATGTTTTCAGGTTCACTACAGACATTCTCTTCCAGTTGTACAGAACCACAATGTGGAGCTAAGTCGAATTGGGTTGCATGGTTAGCTTCTTGGTGAATATCGACTTCCTCCTCTTCACTGCCATGACTGCGCACCGGCAGGGTTACACGACGCAGGTCTAGGATATGCCGGGGAACGCCATTCACCATTACATTATTCTTTGACTGCGTTCCCGTTACAACCCCCCCTCCCCCAGCGAGTGTTACATTTTGCATTGGGGGGCTTTACCCACACCTCCTCGCCCACTTTAATGGTAGCTTCTTCACCCTCAATTCCTACCGTTTTGTTGCACAGATGCCGCCATTATATGCAAAGATGGCTCTATGAGGCATAATTGTCTCATCTTGTCTGGTTTTCGGTGAGATGTTGTACCAAAACACCGCCTCCATAGGTGAAATGTTGCTTTTTTTCTGCAGCAGCCTTGATGGTGCGATGATTTCTCCCCACTATCCCATTGCCATTTGGCCGATACGCTGCCCTAAACAAATTGCCCTACTCCCCACCTATCACACACCTCTTTAAAGGCTTCTGAACGGAAAGCGGGGTCATTGTCCATTGACAGTTCCTCAACCGGCCCTCTTTCCAAAAATATTTCTTCTATGACCCCCTCCGATCGCCGATGCAGCTTCTGACCTGATCTCTCTCCATATGGAAAACTTGCCGAGTGCTTCAAATAGACTCTCGCCGAAAGACAATTTCAGGCTTTGCTCCACTGAGGGAAGGTCTCCCTTATCTTCATCGCGCATCTGCTGGTAAATAGTGAGGGCTTCCCCCTCTAAGCAGAGCGGCAGCAGGGTGACCACGTCTTGGATTTTTTGCAATCTTGCAACCACCTTCAATTTTTCCAGCCATTTTATTAGGTCACCCTCCCCAGTGAAGGGTCTCAACATCTGAGTTGAGTCTCCAGTCAGCCATGTTAACCTGCTTGACTCGCCGAAATAGCTTCTAGAGTTATAATCAGGATTCGGTTCTGGGGTGCGGGAGTGAGTGAGTCACTCTCTCGACAACATCACGTTTCTGCTCTCTTCTTTTTCAATCGACCACACCTGGCCTCTCGCCACCAATGTCACACCGCACAATCCGAACGTCAGCAATACGAAATTCTTTTCAAGACATGTTCACGATTCTTTTCTATCTGCGCCCTCAGAGAGAAAAGAGTCGTAAACATCAATCCACTTTCCAGTGTGGCAGGCTACGTATCTGTTTAATTCTCTGAAATCCAGTACCGGTCTAACATTATTACTGGCAGTTGTTCAACCCACAAAGAATAAAGTCAGACCGGTACTGGAATTCAGAGAATTAACCATATTCTCATCGAACATAAAAAACGTAGCTGGTTAAAGCGCTAATTCGATAGATGCAATATTTTAATGTTTCGCTAAAGTTCCCACTTGGTTATTTCATAAACGTGTACTTTTGCATATGGACGTTATCGATCGTAGACGATTAAGAAAACAATAGAATACTGCCTCTATACATACATGTGGAGATGTAGGTTATTCATTCCTGTGATTGTCGATTTCCCTTGTATGGCACGTAATCATTTCGTGGTTGTTGATAGTCTGTTTAACTAAAGACGAATCTACTCAAGCTTGCAAAAACACCGACGACTTGCAGAGTTTCAAGGTTTTATTTACAGAGAGACAATCTGCTCTTGGGTGGGTACCTACTTGCTTAATTTTCTTAACTAACATTTCAAAGTACGCGACGCATGGGCACAGTCTGAGGCAATATTCACGAAGATTATCAACATTGTCGGATGCTTGCCAGGCAGAGTTTCTGATATCCATTTGTTTCTCTGCTTGATGGCGTAACGTCATCAACTTGTCATATCATCATATTGTTCCTTCTATGTTTCTAGCGCAATTTGTCTAAGGAGCTAAACTTTCACCCCCCCTCCCGCTTAAACACACCATCTTCAGCTTGGTATAGTTCCGTTTACTCTCATATTATCTTGTTACCAAGTATCGCAAACTACATGAACGCAAAACGCAGTAAAAATCTGTTTGTTTTTTAATTATATGGTTACATCACAGATATACGGAAGGGCGACTGTGCATGAGTAAGGAAGAAGCCGGGTTAAAATAATAAATAAGTAAAATATATTTTAAAATTATGTCTATCTGACTCTACAGGCCTATTTCATACAACTCATTTGCTTTACTCCTTCATTACTGGCATATCATAACAAGTGTGTCAGTATAATAAAAATTAAAACACAAGTTTTTAAGATAACGTAAGCTATTCGTTTGTCCGATTTAGATTCAGTGCGATGTCTTTAACAATTAATAATACTGATGAAAGTAAATGTTCCTTGAATTAGATTTATCGAAATACAACAATTGCGTGTCTGCTGACTAAGCGTATTAATATTACATTATTTTTCCTAACAATTTTAGACTGAAAAAACACACAGAATAATCTCGTATCACATGTGTGCCCCCATGGAGAATTTATACAAAACCTTATGTCTTAAATCTCTATTTTATGTGTGGTTAAATAAAGGGTATTCAACGAGGAAAACTTTAAAATCACATGCTAAAGATTATGGTGTCTACAGTTAAATAACAGGAATATTTTTAAAGTCTACTGATTATGAATCCAACTTTATGCAACGTGCATGTATTTAAAGTTTTAACAGGTCATGGATTTTATATTATGACATCTAAAACACAATTTTAATACTCAAAATATACTGGGAGCTGCAGATTATTTTTTTAATGGATATCAAAGTACTATTGTAAAAAAATACCGAAATAAGAGCTGTTTTAATTTTTATTGCGAGCATTTACCTATTTGTATGTTCTTAATATAACAATATTAAACGACAAAATATCAACATTTAGCATTATTATGGCAGGCAGACGTGTACCAAAATTAGTAATGATCAATTTTCAGATTTTCTTTCATATTTAGATGCATGGGAAAGAGTCCAATACATACAAATATAAAAACAGATTAACATATTTCAACCCGTGGATGTAGAACACGTAATTCCAACACGATATAGATAATGTAACAGTTATCCTCAATTAATAGAATAAAATAAATATTAAAACCATGTTCAACTAAGTATTAAATAATTCAAACACAGTTATTTATTGGAATACATAATACCTGGAAACAAACGAGTTTAACTATTTAGTAGGTATTAACAAAGAAAACACATGCGCTTTTTTCGAGTACACTGATCTCTTTTCGTTGATCGATATAATATGATATATATATATATATATATATATATATATATATATATATATATATATATATATATATATATATATATAATATAATTGCGTTGAAACGCCGGTTCTCGTCTGATCACCGAAATTAAGCAACGTTGAGCCTGATTAGTACCAGATAATTGACTATTTGAAGAAGGTGTTGTATATGCTCTCCACTTATCTTGTCATTTGTTTCCAGTCGTCATTCACGTACCTCTGATATTTAACAATGTCAACTCGGGAGAGGTGTGATGTAAGATTGCGCACCTCCTGCCACAACATTTTTACGTGCAGGCCCCCTTATGTGGGTAGGCATAGTCCGTCAAAGAGTCAAAGAGAGAATGAGCCTATAATGTGTGAAGCCTTGCATTGCATTATTTTATTAGTTCATATATATATATATATATATATATATATATATATATATATATATATATATATATATATATATATATATATATTACATTTTTGTCATTATATAAAATGTGGGTTAATTTTTTTTTTTTTGGGGGGGGTAGGTGATATAAATAAAAGTACATATGCGTGCATGCTGCTCTGCCTATAGGTGTTTATGTTTCTAGTTAAGCATTACACACGTCAAATGTGATACTGTATTTCTAATGTTTTAGAATGTATGTGTGATTATCTGCCTGGTTACGTGTGTGAGTGTGTACGATTTACTAAAATTGGTGAGGTACACGCGGACTTTAAAGCAAATAGAAAAAGAAAAAAACACGCTTTTGTGAAAGATCTTACGCTGACAGTTTTACAGCTTAATTCTAGTTAAAAATGGCGGGAATTCACACATTTATTGGAATCTGAATTCCGTTTACAATCTTCTATTGTTTTTCGATTTATTTAATTTTGTCTATTGCTGTCCGTGTTTACGTTTTTTTTTTTGCTTATTCATATGTCTGTTTTTTTTTTACATTATCATTATTCGATTTTAGAAAGTGTTGCACTATGTTTATATTGCACATTCCATTCTCTTTAATTTTCTTTTCTATTTCAAATTTATAATCCTTATATTATGTTCCCTTTCATTCTCTCTTTTTTACAAATACTCTGTCTTTATTCATTATCACATTTAAACTTTTTTATGTTCTATCTATATACATATAGAATGTGTAGTGACTGTAATTTTATGTTTCCCTTTTTTAAACAGGTTCTGTTTTGCATGGTGTTTCTGATATGTAAATTGTACATGGAAGCGGTGGCAATAAAAAAATACAATCATCTGACAGTATTGCAAAAGAAATAATAAATCTTACAAAATGCCTCTAATACAAAATGCCATATGCATATTGTCAACCTTTAGGGATGGAGGAGAATGACATGATTTAGAATGGAAAGCACATATAATACTAGGATAATCGGACGTGTTATTTCTACCCAACATCTATCAGAGACCAATGATAGGTAGTAACGAAAAGCCAAGCGTAAACGGGATTGAGATAATACCATTTAATTTGCAGCAATTCTCAAACGCATAGATTTTGTTATATAAAGTCTTAAACTACTGGAACAATCATCATATTGAAATTTCAATACTGCCTTCAATAAATTCAACGCATTAATTTTTTGTAAACTTTGCCATTGATATAGTATTTTCAGCCGAATCACAGGTACCCGGAAGGTGTTAGATCATTTATATATATAACATATGAATGTATGTATTAATGCTTTACATCAAATTTGGACTTATATTCAGTAATCTAACTGTAGAGAGAGCAGTGCGCGCGTAGGAGTGCCACTAATATATAAGCGTTTCGTAAAATGTGAAACTACATATTGAATATGTTTTATGAGCACGAGTGGCTAACGAAAACATCTTCTTGTAACATAAAGAATTGCTATCAGTTGTACCACATGTTTATGCATTTCTCACTTTCTGGCCATCATAAATATATGACATTCATCGCGATTTTCATGTTTTACTTGTACTTTTCATCGAATCATGCAACATTCATGTCATCCAATCTTGCCTACCATAACATGCTAAGGGTGGTTTATGTGACTGAAATACTATGAGTTGAAACTTAAAATGTGTAGCAGCTTTATTTTACCCTTTTAATGAAAAAAGCTATTCAGGTTATTGATTATATAGTATAACTGACATATATTTAATGTAGTCGCTTTCAGCTTCAATCACCGCGTCGATACAGGAGCATGCCTTTTCCACAACCGCCGGTGGGAGATCGGCGAGTACTCGGCGAATGGTGGGATCTGGCTGGTGTTGATGTTGTGGAAGATCATATTTGTGATATTCTTTGTGTATGACAAACGAAGTAGCCAAGCTCGTTCAGGTCGAGTAAGGAGGGGGCCAATGAGAGAAGGGTAAAAGTCGTAGTATTCTTTCCAAAGCCAAGCCTGGATCTCTTTGGACTTATGGTCCGACGTCTAGTTCTGTGCCACACCCAGGGTCTGCCAGCGTCCACTTGATTGCACCAAGGTATCATCACCCCCTTCAACACCTCAAGGTACACTTTGATGTTGATTTCAAGCCGACATCTCAGATCTGAGGTAGCATGATATGGATTTCATTTGAAACCACAGCATAGACAATAACCGTAGCCGTAAACTTAGTTAAGCTGTGCCCTCAAGCATGGAACCGGATTTTAATTTAGAGGGTGCTGGCAAATGGTATGTCGTCAAACCTTGGATCGATAGAGAGCATGTGTTGTACAGCGGCATATCACCGATCTCGTTCGTTGAACACTGTGTTACTTTCAGACATGATAGAAGGCTTCTATTGCTCTTGGGATTTCTACACAACTGACAAACTAGTCGATAGTCTGTAGAAAAGAAGGCTCCCCGGTTTTTATCAAATGGAAATGGAATCATGTCGTCCATTCTAGCGCGACATTTTATATTTCTCTTTCTGTAGATATATTTTTGCCTACTTTTGTATGTTCACAGTAAATCAATGCCTAGTTGAAAATATGAGTTAAAGTATAATACATTGGGCAACCCCAGGGTCGAAAGCTGAGATAACGATACGAATTATAAATCTTTTGGATGGTCAACTGCCGATTAAAAGTCTTGGCCCCAGTCAAATATGCAACATCGAGACCATCTTGAGACAAGACGTATCCTCTATCATTATGCAATGGCAAAATTCGTGTTCGAATGACTACAAAATTCTTGAAATCCAACTGCCCCTAAATTTAATGGATCTAAGTTCACCGAGCCACTTCGGGATATCCGCTCCCTTGTGTTGATTGGTGGTAGCATTAACAAAAAATCCAATCGGTTGATATAATGCCCCTTATAAAGTGTAAAGGATGTTGTCAGAAATCGTTACCAAACGTGAGCGAAAACTACAAAATAAATAAATAAAATAACTTAAGTCTTTATTTTCTTTTGATGATTATATATTTATAAATATGTTTACACTTATACAATGTTATTTGCTTATCGAAAAGATAATAAAAGAAAAAAATAATAAAAATAACACAACAGGAAAAATTAAATAAAATCAACAAACTATTTTGCGCATGCTTTGTATTTGTAAACACAACAAATCTGAGAACAGCAATCATTGTTGTTTCTATAAGCTAGGCGGGGGGTATTCAATTATTACTAGTATTAACTGTAGATCGGGTTTTGTTTAAACCAGTTTCTGTTTCTTTTTCTGTCTGTCTGTAGTTTAAGAGAATAAAATAATATTTCCGGATATATATATATATATATATATATATATATATATATATATATATATATATATAATATTCTATATATTGTATATTCATTACGATTAGGAGTTTTCAATAGAGACTGATTTTTAACCATTTTACTTTCACTATAGGCATTTGCGTTGCTAATTTCTAGGATGCTTCTCAAAGCTACTGAAGTCGTGAAAATTTATTCGGGAAAATATTCTTGGACTTGTCTGCTATATCTTTGCCACTAGGCAAGTTGAAACAAACCTCAAAAACTCTCTTCCCAAAACTGACGAACACTGCCGTTAAACTTTGTTATGTATTAAGTGGAAGGTCGAGTTAGTTAGATGCAATCTTTCTTGTTTATCAATTATAGTTCACAACGCAAGTCTCCACTACAAAAGAATTGGCCAGCCGTCTATTCTAGAGTTCTTGCATGTCAAACTAAGCTCTAAGGGCATCTATTATTCTCACGATCAATTAATGGTTCGGAGTCACCCAGATCTCTCGTCATAAGTTATTCGGAATGACATTTGTTATCAACAATTCGAGAATTACTGCAAATTTGGTATATCTCATCGATCGGAGAATGAGATATAGTCAGATAATATATGTTTTTTGGGCGTTTTTGTACGTTCAGTCTATCAATCGCCATATATACTTTATAAATTACTAACTAGCTCTACTACGTATTGAGCACTTTTGAAGTAAATACTTAAAGTTTACGCATAAATCTATACTTTCGTATAAATTTATGTGAGTAAATGAAGTAGTTATATATATATATATATGCATACATACATATATATATATGCATATACATATATATATACATATGCATATATATATACATATATATATGTATGTGTGTGTGTTTGTGTATATATCCGTAATCAGAGCCCATATTAGAAATATTGTAACACTTTCATTAAATATAGCAATTAGTAGGCAGGCATTAGTTCTACCTCACTTGGTCTAGGCGTAAACAAAAGGGTCCATCAGAAATTTAATAGTGCACTTGAACACAGCTATATTTTAGTCTGTATGAAATATCTTACATTTATTATAGATTTTTTCAAGAACATTGTTGGTAGAAATTCTGCTTGGTTTAAGTGGATATGAATTAGAAAAGTACGCAATGGTTGTAAAAACACATGTTTGTTTTAAAATGAAACATTGTAACTTAGACGGACACCTTTCATGTCAACAATAGTCGCAATGATAAATATCTTAACAAATATATGTATATATATATATATATATATATATATATATATATATATATGAGATTGTGAAGAGGATTTTTTACGCAACAAAGAAGAAACTGTAAGCTGAGAAGCAGCTTATAGATGCGGAAGATCTACTCTGTATTAGGACCTAACTGATTATCTCACAACTTAACAACGGTATAGTAAGTATAATCCACTATTTAGTGTCATTTGAGAAAGAGGTCGCACACAAGTCGTCTACTTCTATTTTAAGGTAAGAGCCACACATAGAAGCTTTATTTTTGTCTCAATGCAATACCTGACTCATAATAGAGTTTCGAAAATATTTCGCTAAACCCAGATATGTAAAGATATCAGCAATAACATGCAGCCTCTGCGTTTTATTAATTGTAATTTTAATGCTTAAAATTAACACATACGGGATGCCACTTTTATATTCAAACTACCACGGCTTTTTATGACCTCTCGGAGCTTTATATTATTCAAGTTCTTTGTATAATTTTCTCATCCATTAAATTGCATTGTTCAATGAGTGCGCGATATTTTAATCCGCATTACTGAGGAAAGCCAGATTTTCTCTAATAATCTCATTAATTTTAATCGATGTGATCTCGTTGTTTATTCTTCGAACTCTAACATTATATATTTTTCTTTGTTAGAAAAATTCAAAATGCAACTTTGGTAATCTTAGCCCTTAGATAATCCCGATGAGTTTAATGGTTACGTCTTATATTTGACATCATAAAACATTTGAACAAATCAATACGCCAACATTACTAAATAAATTTGGTCATGTACACCGTACTTTTCCAGAGTAATCCACAAACAATGTTCTAAATTATTTACATTATTTAGAAAAAAGTCATTATATATTAAATTGGTCCATAATAAAGTGGTAGATATTTTTATTTTGATTCTAATAGACGCATCGACACTAAATATGCGTCAAACATCGATTTGATTATATACAAAATTTTATTCTCTAAAAGTAAACGTTAAAACAAAATACGACCATTCGACATAATCAACTGTAATCGAGTGTATAGAATAGTACGATATGTACGAAATGAATATGCTGAGAGTGCACGCCTGTGCACAACAAGTATTTACAAAATAATTGGCAATGGACGTCCGAATAGATTATGCAACATAGTATTATATAAAGTAAGATCATAACGAATCACAAAAAAAATCTAGTACAACCTGATTTCATTCATAACAATAATTATTTTCAAGACATCTCGTATTTATAGTTATGTAGATAATTCATTTTCTAGGAGGAAAATTAATATAACAATGGTAATTCTAAATGTTTTATTTAGTTCCACCAAATGTTCGAATCCTCCTCATTTTCTTTACGCCTACATTCTTTTCTCCTTGCTCTCTCTCTCTCTCATATATATATATATATATATATATATATATATATATATATATATATATAGTGTGTGTGTGTGTGCGTGTACATATATACACTCTCTTTCTATCTATCTATATATATATATATATATATTATAATAATAATCTAGAATATAAAGCTGAATGTCTGTGTGTGTGTGTGTGTGTGCCTGGTCGCGAATAGGCTCCTATATGGTTGACTATTTTAAATAACTGATTACATATAATGATAGAAGATGTATCGAGAAACAGGAATGGGTATGTCTGATCTGGCAGAACGGTGGTTCATTAAAATTGTGGAGTCTGCGTTTGCGCCTGATCCACAAAGTATGGAAATAAAAAAATTAGAAATAAAAAAAAACGTTTACAAGTGTTTTTGATATAGATGTACATAAGAATACATTGATAAGTATGTTTTAACTTAAATAGGGATGGTATAATAAAATTGTGGGGTCTGCGTTCGCGCCTGGCCTCCATAGAATAGAAATAGGCGCAAACTTTAATAAAGACTTTTCATATCTATCTGCGTAAGTATACTTTGATAATTATGTTTCAGTTTGAAGAAATAGGGTATAATAAAATTATGTCACAAAGTTTAACAAGGTTTTTTAATATAGATCCACAGAATATTGTGATAAGTGTTTCAGTGTTAACATGTATGGTATAATAAATCATGGGGTGTATCTATTTTATTTTTACTCTCATCATATTTTGCTTTGGTTTTGATACCCCCAAATTCAACCCAAATTTACAACACTTCCTTTTCATAACCTATCATACTTTCATAAATCAGAGTCCATTTTGTATAGGCTGTTTTTGAACCCAGTAAACACCGGGTACTTTTGTTAGTAATATAAATAATAGGATAATGTATATATATATATATATATATATATATATATATATATATATATATATATATATATATAAACATATTAAAATCAAATTAATCGCAATCTATTGTAATGCATAGTATAGTTACAACAAAGGTTTATCATATTCGTGTGTGTAGTTTTTTTTCTATATTAATTTGTATGACATTCTCTCATTTTTAAGCCTGCGGCTCAATCGCTATTACTAAACGAATAGATGTCAATATGTCTAACAGGAGCTGTTTTTCCATTGTTTTCTAACAATAAGAAATATTTTCAAGGATTTACATTTGTATCTTTGTTTCCTTCAGTACTACGTTTGAAATCAAGATATACTTATTTTGCGTTCCATATTACATATTAGATATATATTTTTTGTTTTAAAAAACACAAAGCTTTAAGTACAATATTTTTATGAATTTAAAGATTGACGTAGTATTTTTAAAAATATATTTGGATTGTTTCTTACATCTTTCTAAGTGTACATGCATTATACTTTTATGATATATAATCATGATATATTTTTGAATTTCATATGTAAAAAGTCGGCATATTTATTTATTAATAACATTTAAATACAAAAAAGAACAATAGCATTTTTCAACTATGTGTATTCGCAATAGACCTCTATTTTCTCTACCGCTACGTTTGATAGTTATATATACTGCTTATATAGTTTACTGTTTTTAAGTCAATTTACTTCAGCAGATATTAGTTTAATGTTTTATTTTTTATTAGAAGGAACCTAACAATTATTTTTGTGTTGAAACTTTCAATTTGCATGCAGTTGTAATGCGTTCACTTGACGAAAATATAGCAATAAATACACAAATGAGTCGAGAGGCGCCCGAAAGCTATTTTGGAAATGACCCACCCAGAACAAGGTGAGAAGTGGTTACGCCAATAACACGTTCAGTTTTTATTCTGTTGAACATTTGATATATTTCATTGTTTTTACTTTCTTACATTTAAGATCTATTTCCTTCTAGCCGACATTTTCTACCATTTAATTTTAGACTTGTCATCTTCTGTCTTTCTTTATAGTAAGCGCCAATTTCTGGACTCATTTGTCATCAGACGCATGTGAAAAAACAGCATTGTTGGAAAATTCACACATATACGTACTGCTCCTCGAAAACAGATGCACACGAACGTGCCATTAGCATATATATATATATATATATATATATATATATATATATATCAGATTAATGAGATGACTTGGATCACAGATTATTTAATCAATGGAATCAGGTCTTACAAATTATTTGGAAACTAATATTTTTATATCAGACAATCTAAGCCAAATCAGAATATACTAGAACAAATTTTTCTTCTATAAATGTTTTTCTTTTCATTTAATTAGAGACAAAAATATGGCAGCACTGTTCTTCCTAATAAAACATACTGTCTATTTTTCAAGTCTTATTATTTTTTTTACTTTATTTTTCTTTTCGTCTCTTACCTTTATTTTATCTTAATTTTAAAATCCCTTATAACATCGAATAAGAAATATTAAATATTCCAACTATATAGATTTTATCAAGAATATTTCGCTAATTTGGATATTCATTTTAAACGATTAGATTAAACTTTACAACAAAAGAACATATTTCTACAGATATTTTCAACGGGTCTTCTACTATTAAAAATGATGCAGAATAAATACATAATTCTCTATTACCTGAATGATCATTACCAATTACTCTGGATGATATATCGGAAAAAAAAACATTTACCTTCAATGCGGATTTTTTCGACCAATACTGAATCTAATATCATTCTTTTTAATTTCAAAGATTATTATGCCATTTGGATACAACAATTTGATGGCCATTTTTTTTATTTATTTACACAACTATTTTCTTTATTTATGCCCCTTAAAAAGATTTAATCTTTAATATATTTTCTATGTTGAATAGAAAAATTATATCAAACCAGATTTTATTTTCTGCTAATTACTTTTCTCTGGGGAGATGAGTATATATAAAAAAATCCATTAAGAAAATTATTTTGAAATGTATTCTTTGTTCAAAAATATTTTTGTTTAAAATTATTAAAATTTTTGAATGAAATTTAAAAATTAATAAAATATATACATTATACATACATATATATATACATATATATATAATTCATAGTTTTTTAAATAATAAACGGCTTGATGTAAACAAACATGCACGAATAAAAAATGTACACACGTGTATATATATATATATATATATATATACACGTGTGTACATTTTTATTCGTGCATGTTTGTTTACATCAAGCCGTTTTTTATATATATTTGGTATAAGATTAATAATTGTAATTTAAAAATCAATTTCAAAAAGAATGAACAAACAAAATAGAGTATGTTTGTTCTATTCTATTTAAAATGATTTCAATATTTATATAGCTCTGGGATAAATATACTCATTGATCTCATTATATATCTACATTATTATGAGCACTTTTCTTTTAAAGTATTAATGCACTAAAACAAACTTTGCCGTTAAGACTTCAGGTCTAATACCTCTACATTATATGATATATATATATATATATATATATATATATATATATATCAATTAATTTGATATATCAGCTCTCGGAGACGCACTGTGCGCACTGATCCCGAGATCCGAACATCGACATCTACGCATCTTCTCTTAAATTGCTTCAGATTAATCATGTTGCAAAAGTGTGTAAAAAGGCCAATCATTCAGTTTCGCTATTTAGATTTTCTATCGCATTGGAATATTTTCATTATTATCATATAAGGGGCATGGAAAATAAGGTGTCTTACTTTTTTAAGTAAAAAATTGAAGAAATACGAAGATGGAAGAGACAACATAAAACCATCGATGTTTGGGCTCTGCGATTTACTTTGCTACATAGACATCCCCATACTCAGTCCCTTTAACGAGGCTGTGCTTAGGCCAGTAGAGCGAACTTTTTCATACCTGAATCGTTCGAAAAGTACGACTCCTACTTTTCAATTAAAGACTGTCCTATATAAAAATATTACCTCCCAGGAATATTTCGTACGACTTGATACCACAAGATTAAATCATCTGTGATGCATTACATAACAATATTCTGACCCGTTCTTTTGTGTGTGCTATTTTCGCGGGGACCGTAGATATTTAGAGTCCTGACTTATTTTAAATCTAGGTTAAATGTTCTTATCTATATGCTAGTTTATATATATATATATATATATAATATATATATATATAGTGTGTGATAGTTTATGTATATGTATGTTCATTTATTTTTCTTTTTATTTATTTTTATTTGCTTATTTTCTATTGTTATTATTAGTTTTAAAATTATTTTGTATATCTATCCTAGAGTAAATTTTATCCTGTGAACACAGTTGTTCGCTATTTCCCTCCTACAGTTTAATAGATTTTGGGGTTCTTTAAATGAAGGATAGCAAATTTTTCATGGAGGCATAATATACATCGATCATCTAGATCTCTTGTTTCTTACTATTTTCCATTCGACTACCTCCGAACGTCCGCTTTCCTTGAGTTCCCAGTATTTGTTTGCTAGCGTTGTTTCCATACGGTGTTTTTACTATTGAATGTACGTTTGTGGTCATAATATCGAGTTTTGAAATCTAAGGAAGTATATCCAGGTAATATTTCTTGCTATTCGGGTTTCCTTTCGCAAATATTGTGGTCTGATAATCTATGGTTAGACATTTATTTGTAAGTGCGCAAAGTGTGTGGTATCTAGAGTTGCTTTATCTTGTTCGTTATTAGTATTTTTATTTTTATTTCTAGTATGGTTGTCATTGTTCGGAGTTGGTTCATTATTATTATTATTATTATTATTATTTCTACTAGTTACATATGCGTCCTTCGTGTTAATTTTATTTTTGTCATGGTGTTCACTTTTTTATTGATTATTTTGTTTTTGTTTCCATTGCTTTTATTTAAT
Source organism: Euprymna scolopes (assembly GCF_053919585.1). Classification (NCBI taxonomy): domain Eukaryota; kingdom Metazoa; phylum Mollusca; class Cephalopoda; order Sepiida; family Sepiolidae; genus Euprymna; species Euprymna scolopes. The sequence continues at coordinate 59,417,911 of NC_136493.1, read as the reverse complement.
ATTTTGTTAGTATATGCTTAAATTATCATCTCTAAATTTCGCAGCAGCTGTAGGATAAGTTTAGGTTATTTTTATTGAAAATTTTGTGTAAGGGACTGGTTGCGAGGACGTGCTTTTCGATAAGATCTAAAAATTTCTTGCCAAGTTTTGTTTATTTTACATTTGAGTGTATGGCGCCGTATAGCAGCTAACATTTATTTTTCTTCTATTTTTAATTTCATTATAGTTATTGGAATGTCGTTGCTTATATTTGATATCAATATTTTTGTATCCACTATTTTTAGGACTGATGTACGGAAACTATCCCAGTCAGCCATTGTGTATTGATGTACTGTACGAGGGCGAGGTAGTCTGAGGACTTATTACGTTCCCTGAGTGAGGCCATAGACAATGGAGAAATCACGACAGAACCTCCTTTCGTCATCGGTCTGCTTTGAGTCGGTTAACTATTCCACGTTTTGACAATTGAAGTTACCACATACGTGAATGTTGCTGAAAGATAAGCAGACAGGACGTGGTCAATTTTCTCAGATATGCTGTTAAAGATAGTAAATTTGCTGTTGAAGGGGAGAGAGAGAGTAAATATAAACGCAGTTGTGTCATCAAGTGCAACGTGGAAGCACATATAGAGTAAGTTAGGATTGCGTGTATTCGAAATGAGTGTTTCATTTTAGAGCACGATAGAATCATGTTACACAACCTGTGTTGTTTAAAGTTCCATACAAGCTATTATATAAAACTTCTTTTATAAATGAACAGAAGCTTCTCAGTAGTGCTATGTAGACTACAATTGTGTTGGAAACTAACTAACTACGATAATACATCAGCAGGGTCCGTAGCGTAAGAGTATACGCTCTTGATGATAAAACCCACACAGTCAACCTGTAAAATCTAATACAACCAACCCATGCTGACGAGCCGTAAAGAAGCAAAAAACGTGTAAAAGTGCAAGACCAATTGTAACTAACAATGAAATACGCCTTTTTGTTGCTATCAACCCATTCTTTGAAGTCTTGGTTTTTGTTAAAATAGTATATGAATGCTCAATTATTAAATATTTTGTAGCTTACGTTTTCCGTCATCTCTTTTTGGCTTAAATTTATAGGTATATGAACGATTACTTAATTATATGAACCCAGTATTATTCGGAATACTACTAGTTAGACTATATATATATATATATATATATATATATATATATATATATACATATATATATAGACTATATATATATGTATATAGTATTTATATAGTTGTATTATATTGTATACACTTTTTCGTGTTTTATTCTGCTTGCATACCTTTGTTCGCCCCTATATTATAACACTAAAGATAACAATATTAAAATATTATAATGCATAAACTTAACTCTAAATAGAACGCATCTACATAGATAACTTACTTGATTTAATCTAATCTCTTCCCAGCTTAATCGCCTCAATGCATCAATCTTTCTACATGACTTTACCTCCTAATGTTGCATAGGGGGCATTCATATTGATGAGGGGAGAAAGATAGAAGACATTTATACAGTTTACAGTCTGTGGTTTCTTATAACATATATTGTAGGAAGAGGGAGTGATCAGTTCTCATATCACAAGAGGGAACCTCTTTACGTATGATAGGGAGGGGGCACATTACTTCATGATGGAGAGAAGCATTACTTAAGATTGGTTATACAAAGTTCATTAATAATTATTACACATTACTTTTGTTGTAGAAATACAACACGAATACGGCAATTAGAAAAATGTGATGATATTCTTTTATTCCATTTGACCGGAACTAAATGATAATGGCATCCAGGAATTCAAAGTCGTTTCTACATGTTTAAAACTTTCTCCCTCGCTTTCAAAGGGACCCTCCTCTGTCCACATCAGCTCTGTGTCTGTCTCCTATCTTCGTCTCGAACTATGTCTCTTTCATCTTCGACTCTATCTCCTATATTAGGAATTCCACATTCCATTTCTGAATCTATTTCTGAACCTTGCTTACAAAGTTCGAATCTCAGTCCATCTAATGTTTTTCTTACTTACAAGAAAAGGGTTCTTTTCTTGTAACACTAACTGTCAAGGAATACTTCGTTTTGCGCTTTTAGTTGATCCTAGACATATATTTTTTAAAACCCAGCGCCTCCCTTTATTTTCACTTATGCTTTTACTTCCTTCAATCATTCCCTGACTTTCCTTCTATCTCCCACACCGTAGCTAATAAATTCAATCTTCTTCCTCTGTTCTCTTCCGTATCGTTCATACACCACACACGCCAATCTCTCCTTTATCTTCCCCAACTTTATTCTACCCTATAAGCCTTACTTTCATTAATATATTGCCACACCCTTCACTGTCTTTCTTAACATATCACCATTTTGCTTTCTCCAAGTTATTGGTCTGGTGCGTTCTTCGATACCATTAAGTTTTAAATCTAATTATCTTTCGTTGATGTTTTGTTTATTAGCTTATATTTTGACTTATTTTGTTGTGTTAATTCTTACCGTTTCACTAATCTGTGGTATATTCGGAACTTGAATTCGTTATTCGACTAAATATGCATTATTCTACGCAAATTTCGGCCCAAGTGGAATTTTCTCTTGGATTACTGCTACACTCACGAGATGCTTTATTGGCATGGTCTGATCATGTGCTTCACCGATATACCGCCTTACCCTACGGAAACTTCTCATCAGTGTATTAAAACTGTTCAATTCAATCGTAAATCATCAATCCAGCCGCAGATTGTAAAGAAGCTCTCAGAGTTACTGAACACCTACAAGCAACCCTCGGACAACTAAAAAAAAACGGAAAGTAATTAGTTAAGGAAGAAAAAAAAACGCTCTACAGCAATATTGCTTTTAATCAATTTGAATAATTAACTATTTTCTGCCTGAGGTAATCCTATTACCTCCTTTTCTTTTGGATTAAGCCTCAATCTGACGTTGATACATTAAACGTGTGTATGCTTTTGTTTAGGAGTGTTATTCTGGATTTCTGATTTTATCATCTATTTTTATTTTATGTCCGGTTATTTTATTTTTTATTTTAAGTTTTAGTTTTTAGTTTTTTTATTATATATGGTTACTCTTTATTGTTTATTGATTATTTTTTATTTATTCTTCATTTGTATCTCTATGTTCCATATTTTTTTTACTTATTTTCGCATCTTTCTCATAATATTTTATTTTCTCCATCTTTTCTATTTTAGACACTATTCTCTCTGCCCCTTTACCTATCTATCCTTGTCTCCTAAGTTTCTATTTCTTATTTTCCCTAATTATAATCGCCTTTGGAAATACTCATAATGATCTCACTCTCCTTCTGTTTCATTACTTCTGCTTTTGAACTTTCCAGTTTATAATCTTAAATAAAAATTAAATCGGGGTTGTCTTCCTGATCTTACCTTTATATCATGTTTATTTTTCTCCTTTTTCTGATATAAAGGATTTAGCTTTGAAATAGAACAGCCTAAGGAGTTTTCCCAACATTTGAATGTTACTTATTGTAATCAGTGAATCACCCCAATTTTTATTCGCATAATAATATAAGATTATAATCCAACTTTAATTATGCTCTCCCTTTCTTTTATATATATATATACAGGGTGACCCCCCAGAGGACATCAAGGAGATATGCTGTAAAACGGAGAGAAAAAGGCCAAATATCCTTGTGTTTTGATATGATACTTCGAATATAATAAACTAGTTATGACTAAAGTTTCATTTCATTCCGACAAAACACTAAGAAACGGGGTCTAATTAGAGTTGGGGCCCGTTTTTGGGGTCACCCTGTATGTATATATGTATGTATGTATGTGCATATATATATATGTGTGTGTGTGTATATATATTGCTATATATACATATATATATATACATATATGCCCTCTGTAAATGATTGTTAGCCATATTATGCGGTATAAAGTTTGAAACGCAATCTAAAATGTTTACTATAACTTTGAAATTAGTTATGTTTAAAACGTGAAGACGCTTACTGTTCTCGGATATTGCAAGCAATTTAAAATAAATATTAAATAAATATAATACATCCAATTAAAATATTTCTGCTTGGTACTATAGGGGAAAAGAGTATTTTGTACAAGAAAAATTAAATAAAATAATGGTTGTCGATACCTTCTAAATGTATATTTTGACATTCTCTAGTCTCCTGTTAGATCACGATATTTCCACCCCATGAAAATTAGCGTCGTGGTGTATATAATGGTTAGAATCGTCCATTTTGTGTGGATGTGAACGTTCCCATATCTATTCTAAAGAAAACTAATTAACTCAATGCTATTATTAAAACTGCTAAGAACACACACCCAATCACTTAAATAGAATTATTTAATGCGATAGGTAAATTAGTTAACTGCTTTAAAAAAGAGATCCTTAAATTATATATATATATATATATATATATATATATATATATATAGAAAGAGCTAGATGAAAAGAGATAGACAGAGATAACATATAATTAAATGTGTACAAAATCACGTTTTAGTATGAACATTATTTGGACCTTTTATTATTATGAAGAAACCAACAAGATAATAAACAGACAAAAATACGATTTTATTGTAATACTAGCAGGCCAGCTGGCTTTGTGGTATAATATAGCACTCTTAAATATGACATTTTTAAGTTATAAAGATTTCGTATTTATTATACTCGGTCCCAAGTATCTCTTAATTACAATATTGCACCTTATACATTGTAATGCACCTCCGGTCGAGCGCGGTTGTAAAATACGCTTAAATATGATAATATAATGCATTCCAATTTCGTATTCATTGTCATAGACACAATACTTTATCGATTATTATATTGTTTCCAATATATAATAGTATTTTGAGAAAAGATCACTTGAGGGCAATCAGCTAGAATTGAAACCAAAACATATAGCTCACCAGCCTTCTTTGTTACTTACTGACGTAAATCAATACAAACTCCTTAAGAATAACACTGTTAAAGACAGAAATATATATATATTTGCGCACGCATATTAAAAACGTACGCATGACAAGTGTTTGTGTTTTAATTGTTCCTCTTTTAGCAGATAATTTAATGTCTGAAAACAAATCGAAGTTGTTTCACAAGACCAAATCGTTTATATTAGAACTTCCAAGTCTGCGTCTGCATATCAAAACTGAACGGAGTAATTTAGTAGTAACAATTCCAAAGACAAACAGAGACCAGATCATACATATATATATATATATATATATATATATATATATATATATATATATATTGAGCAAAAATAGATTCATTGATTGATATAATAATTGAACGAATGATTAAGTGCTAGAAAACAGTTACTGTCAAGAATTGTGAATGTCAATGCAATTAAAGGAATAAATTGTAAGATCATACACAACATGAAATATCGACTTAAGATATTTGTTTGCTATATGCTCTGTCATTACATTGAGCTTTATAAATAAAGGATTAGTATATAAAAGTGAAATATGATTGAAAGAAATAATATGTCCATAGAAATATATATATATATATATATATATATATATATATATATATATATATATATATATATATAAGCAATATAAGCAAAAAAGTTCTGGAGGGTTACTATATTGTGAGAACAAGGGATATATATATATATATATATTTATATATATATGTATATATACATATGCATGTTTGCTTGCTTATGTGTATGAGTGTGTATATACACACTTTGCCACTGCTCAGTCATCTCATTATTTCAATTTTTCACTGTGCAACCAGTGGTAAGGTGTGAGAGGGTACAATATGTGTAGCACAAGTATATTGTGTCGCTATCGTTATGTGCAGATATCTGTCGACGAAAAACAGTCCTTTGTCGATAGGTAAGCGGCGACGTGCAGAGGCTTAGCGGGCTGGAAGTGCATAGCTGCAAATCTGCACATAGGCGGTAAGGATTTATCTGACATCGTCCAATAAATCGCTTTCAGGGTGAAAGCAACTTCGGTGAATGATCTGGCGGCTGAGCAGCCTTTTCTAGGGATTCACTGCTCACCCATGAATTTGGCAAGGGTCTAGAAAAGGTGACCTATAAATTGCCTACCCTTCTATTAACTGGTCGGCTTCCTGCGGTCGGTGGCTGCTCTATATTTGCAGAAGAAACTAGATAAAGTTGAAGAAAAATAATAATGTGAGGACTTTGCTAGATGTCCTGGATAGTGAAAGACCTGAGCGTAGGACAGCTATCGTTGCAAGAGGGCTCGCTTAGTACAGCATAGACATTGCGGCATTGTCTGAAACACGATTGAGTGCAGAGGATCAATTGGTGGAAGTGAGGGAAGTGGGCTCGGGATACACCTTTTTTTTAATTAAACCCATCAGGGCCAAGACGAGAAGGTGGAAATTGCTTTGCAGTGGGTTCTGATTTGGTGAAGATTATTGTGCAGCCAATCTGTGTGACAGAATTATGATGATGTGCTTCCCTCTTGCACACAGTAGGTATATGGCAGATATTCTGGTTGCTCTGTGGCCTGTAAATCGAGTGAAAGTCTTAAGCGTCATATGAATGTCCACAGTAGAGCAGCACTATTTGGCATCCCTCAATCTCAGCTTAAGAGTGACCTTTGCAACAGAGTGTAAGAGCAGGTCTGGTCTGAAGAGCCACCTTCGTTACCACAGTAGAGAGAAATTGATGCGTCTTAATTACATCTCCACCTGTATATATGTGTGTGTATAAATGTGTATATATAATGAAAAACAAATCAAAAAATTCAAATAAAAAAATGATATTTCAAAAGTACATGGAAATGAATAAATAATCAACCATAAAGCAAGGGAAAGATGGTCTTCTTTTGTCAAGAAGTGACATCCACCATATATATATATATATATATATATATATATATATATATATATATATATATAATTATATGTATATATAATTATATATATATAATTATATATATATATAATTATATATATATATATATAATTATATATACATCTATATAATTATATATATACATATATTTAAACGCTTAAATTAAATAGAGCAACAAAGATGACTAACTTGATGATGACACTTATAGAAATGTTGATGATATGTTATTACGCACTAGCATATTAGAGCCGTTAATATGTTCATCCCAGACAATCGATTAACCGATTCTTTTCTTCCACTTCGGAAGAAAAGCCAGTTATCAGTGATTTATCAAACTTCGGAAATCCTGTAAAAACGCCATTTCAAAGCCGAATGAAAACGAGTCGAAGTAAATATGAAGGCCATGATCGGCTTTAATCAAACTCTAGAAATAGATCAGATTGAACAAGGATCGATCGCGTCATTGATCAATAATATCGATCTATATTTTTTGTCTGAATAAATTCGGTGGACATCCGTTTTTTTCTCTCCGCCTTAAAGTCCCGAGATAACGGAGTCGCGGGTCGATATTACGATAAATGGCTTGGAGAAGTACCTTCTATCTTTCTATCCTGTAGAAAGTCGAAACAGTTAAATAGTTCCATTACTGCTTGGTTGGTCGGCGCTTCCCTGGTATCATTATTGACTTAATGAAGAATCATCGAAGAAACACGTGGTCTAATATGCTAACGTACATCAAAAAACCTCACACGACACACATGCGAGTTTACACCTCACATACTAGAATATACATATACACATGCATGGACATATAGACATTACATATATATATATATTTTATATATACATATATATACATGTGTATATATATATGTATTTATATAGATAGATAGATAGAGAGAGAGAGACAGAGACAGAGAGATAAAGATAAAAAGAGAGGGAGATAAATAAAAAGGAAGAAACTAAGTTATGCATTCATCAACGTTTTGACTTTATTTCGAGACTACCTCTGATGGTTGTTGAAATAAAGACAAAACGTTGATCAACACGTAACTGGGTGTGTTCCTTTTATTTCTCTATTCTGTCAAAATACTATTATTCTCATCATGTATATATATATATATATATATATATATATATATATATATATATATATATATATATACATATAGATTTATATATATATATATATAGATATATAGATAGATATAAAGATATATATATATAGATATATATATGTATATACGTGTGTATATGCATACATATGTATATATACACATATATAAATATGTTTATATATAAATATATGTGTATATATACGTATATATATGTATATATATATGTATATATACATATATATATATAAATATATATGTATATATGTAAATATATGTGTATATATATGCATATATATATGCGTGTGTGTATGCTAGTCTACACCATACACCAAAAAATTTAAAGAAACAATATTCACTAGTGTTTCCACTCACTGTTTGTCAAGATTCATTGTTAAATTACACTGTGCAACACTAAGAAAAGTACAGGATATCTGCAGCAATTTTTGTATACCTAGTAACGTGGAAATTTTATTTCTGGCTTTCTTTTTGTTGAATTAGGTATAATTTGTGCAAAATTGCCACAGTCGTAAATTTCAGTAAAAACGTCAAAAATGGGTTACTGACGACTTTGCAGTCACATATTATGTGTATTAAATTATAAATCTTAAGAGAAGAACACAGTTTAATATACACATATTATGTACATTATTTGTTAAATCATTTATTTGAATCATTTATTTGCATTTATTGTCAGCGGAAATGAGCTATTTTTCCAGATTTAAGAGAGCTAGATGACAGAGCTAGCTTGGTTAGCATAATATTTTCTAGACCAATGGCTAATTTTTTCAAAAGTTAGAACATAATGCTGTAGCACATGGTTTGGTGTTCACCACCTTCCGAAAAGCCATGGTATTCGTAAAGAAAGACATTTTTTAATGTAGGCTAAAAAAATCAAGGAAAAGAAGCTAAAACCTGCCTCAGAACCTTATTTGAAGGGCACGGGAAAAAATCTGAGGGTTAAAAATAGATATCGATTTAATAAAGTATTTTTAACTAAAAACTACAATAAAGACCGGATTATTGTGTATTTTAATGTTTTAAACATAAAGGGGCATTTTATACAGTCTTTTCTGAAAATTTACTAAATTAAATGCAAAAAACAGAAATGAAATTTTATCAACCCTTTACTTTATGTACGAAAGAATTTAATAACTTGCTAGTGGGCGTTTATAATGGCTTAACATGTTCACATTATGGAATCCTTATTTTTCTTTATAAAACAATTTACTTTTTTTCTTGTCTTTATTCTTTAGATGCAGTATAGGCTTTGACGATGACTTCAAGACAGTGCAAAAATGATCCAAGCAAATTCTGCTACATATGTTGCGAATTAACATTTGCTAAAGAAAGGCGCAGCATTACCAGCCATATCAAGAAATTGTACAAGGCGTACTTTCATTTTGATATAAGAGACCAAGACAAGCCATGGGTTCCTCATGCCTGTTGCCTTACAAGTGTGAAAATATTGAGCGCATGGTATGCAAAAAAGAATGTTCACATGAAGTTCGGTGTGCCAATGATTTGGCGAGAGCAGAAAGATCATTCTAATGATTGCTATTTTTGTCAGCAAGACTATACGGGCTGTACAACAGCAAAAAAAAAAGAAACACATTGTTTACCCAAATTTGCAATCAGCAATGCACCCAGTTGAGCACTAAAAAGAATTACCTGTACCAAAACCCCCTGATCAGGAAATGTGGAGTTCAAGCAGTGGGGATGAACATTACAGTGATGAAACAGTAGAATTTTCTAATTCAGAAAGCAATAATAAACCAATACTATTTTCTCAAGATGCTCTAAATGACTTATGCAGAGATCTTTATTTAACCAAAGACAAAAGTGAACTTCTTTCATCAAGGCTTAAAGAACGAAATCTTCTTAGAAAAGGTGTGAAAATAACAGTGTACAGAAAACGTGCACAAAACTTGCATGTTTTGTTCACTTTGACAGATGATTTATGCTTCTGCAATGACATTGTTGGACTTTTTGAACAGCTGGAAATACAATATGAGAACACCAACTGGCGACTCTTCTTAGATGCATCCAAGGAAAGCATAAAAGCTGTTTTGCTTCACAATGGGAACACCCTGCCATCTGTTCCTATAGCTTACAGCACAACTATGAAAGAATCATATGAAAATTTAAAAAGAATTTTAGCAAGCATACATTATGAAGTCCATAAATGGCATGTTTGTGCAGATTTCAAGGTTATAGTAATGCTCACTGGCCTTCAGCCAGGCTATACTAAATTTTGTTGCTTCTTGTGCTTATGGGACTCTGGAGCAAGAGCTGAACACTATGTACGCAAGCACTGGCCTGCTAGAGATGAAATTGAGCAAGGAAAACATAACATCAAACACAAACCACTTCTGCAAAGTGATAGAATCCATTTCCCACCTTTGCATATTAAACTCGGTTTGTCCAAGCAGTTTGTGAAAGCACTAGCAAGGATTCCTTGGCATTTGCATATTTTACAGAAAAGTTTCCTTCATTAAGTCGACCTAAAATAAAAGAAGTTATCTCCATAGATCCCCAAATTCGAAAAATTGTTCTTGATGAAACTTTTAACACACATCTCACGAGAAAAGAAAAATGTGCCTTTAAGTCATTCAAGAAAGTTTGTGATAACTTTCTGGAAAAACATCGTTCAGAAGACTATGTGGAAGTTGTGAATGATAAATTGCACCATTTTCATGATATGGGATGTAACACGTCTATAAAAGTTCATGTGCTCCACTCTCATTTGGATTTTTTTGCTGAGAATCTTGGCCATGTGAGTGATGAACATGGCGAAAGGTTTCATCAAGATATTTCATTAATAGAAAAACGTTGTAAAGGAAAATGGAACACTGGTATGTTGGCAGACTACTGCTGGAATTTAAAAAAGGATGATGACACTCTACACAAGAGAGTTAAGAGGACAAATGCTGTTTAAACTGGTGAATTCGGTGGGTTTTTTTTCAAAATAATTAATAAAAAAGTACATGAAAATGGTACCTAATCCAGAGAAATAAATGTCAGATTTGGAATCAGCATACTTTTCTTACATCGAAACAGGTCTTATATGTCTTGTACTTTTTTTTCAATTCAAATTTGTTGCACAGTGTTATTAATATAACATTCCTAAATCACGCCAGTAATTTAATTTCTCAAATCACATATGCATCATTGAACTTTTTTATAGAACTAGTAAGAATACCCGGTTTGGCCGGGTTCATACAAGCAAAAAAGAGAAAAAGTTAACGTATGTAAGATGTTTACGTTAAAACTTAACTATCTGTACCTTTATTGACATCTGTCTATCTTCCTTTCTTCCTTTCTCCGTCTCTCACGTTTTTTGTCTTTCTCTCTAATGCGTTCTTCCTTTTCCAACTTTACCAATTTTCTCTCTTGTTTTAATGTGTTGAATCGATGTAATAATGTTATTTATTTAGCGGAGCTATCACTTTAAAATCTAATGTCATCTTCCATTTTTCTGTGGAAATCGTCAAGTAGAACGAACCACAATGGCATTACTGATACCGGGTTATTACCATTGCCTTACACCATAATACAATTAGCTATGTTATTACTATGATTAAACCAAAATATTTCAATGTAAAACTAATTTGCTTTTATTGGTGTCGAATGAGTTGAAGTAGAAAGAAATAGTATTAATCCACATCACTTACTAAAGTAATTATATTTATCACACACTTCACACAGAACTGAACAAAGTATGGTTAAAACAAAAATCCGAACAGAAATAATGTTTGATAATGAAATTATTTTGCTCGTTAGCACCACTGAGTAAAATAACCCCCCCATAATTTATTATGCACTTGCACTCATTAACCTGGAGTATTTAATTAAGCAATGTTACGTGTTCCTTAAGAGCATTTCAAAAATTGATGTTAAAATTAAAACATGAAGAGAAAAATATTGCTTATTATTATTGATCTAAAACAAGACTTATTAGAAGTAATGGTCCTCATAAATCCCTCATCTCTGGCACTGCATTTAATTACCAATTACATTAAGTGAAAAGTGTCAAAAACAATATTCCAAATAAATGTAATATATTAAAAGTGATATAGTATTCTTCCAAGGTTTGATACCGGTTGTGTAGAACAACTGATGCGTGTGTACATTGTGTAGCGACATCGGCTTGGTAAAAACGAATAACTTATCAACAGCTGAGCATAACTAAATAATTCGATTCGTCAATGATTTAATTTACCCAGTTTCAGGTGGTTTAATGAGCGCACCACCCACTGCCTCGATAGCTTTATATTAGAGTAGTACATCGAAGCCTAGTATAACATTCTGCGTCATCTGTATTTAGATTAAAAAATGCATGCATCACAATATGTCTAAATCCTCAGTAACTATACCCCCAGAACACGGCATTGTGTCGCACATGCATAGTCCTTATTTTCATGCATATACTGTTTTACGTGCGGCAAAACATAAAGCTCATTGTTGTAGAGAAGCAGCCTGATTCATGAAACGCTGTTCAACCTTTTGGTCTACATGCACACTAGATGGTTGGTTGCTTGTTGATAGAGCAAAGGTATATCGTCATCATTATATTGTATGTATCCAATTATGAATTATAGTATTTGTACTTTTTCTATCTGTTTTGATAAACAATAGTGTTTTATTTTATGTGTGTATAATTTCTCAAGTTTTACAATTATTTTAGTTGAACTCTCACAACATAACATATTCTTTTTGGTTATTACACTTCTGATTTTGTTATATTAGGAATGAAAGTTTGCATTATTTGGATTAATGTGACAATTCCTTTCATCTTTAGTGTATTTTGTCCAACGTTTAAGTCCATAAAATCTTGTTTTCCATCGTTCTTTTCTGTCTATGATTTTTACTTCTCCTTTTAATAGGAGATTATGCCTTTTTCTCAAAACGTAGTTTAACCTACTTGATTTTTCGACTTTTTCTCTGTACCACGGCCTTTCAGTGTTCCTCTAGTCTTACTTTTAGAGATCGACACGTGGCACCTTGTAGAGTTTTTCACATTTAAATTTAATCTCATACATGAGAGACTTTCTGTCGGAAGGTTGACTCAAACGAGATGTTTTTTGGAGTGTTGAGTCGCTCCGGACTACTGCTCTGATATCATATAAATTGCATTTTTTTTAATGTTTTCAGGTAGCCCTTTCACATATAGTATGAAATCGCTAGGATTTTTCTTTGTGATGTTATTTGGTGTTTAGTCCAGATCTTCTGGAGCTTATGTCATGTTCTCTAAGTAGTAGTTTTGGTGGAGAGTTACGACTTTTGTTTAATCGAAGCACACCAGTATTATTATTGATTTTAATAAAAATGTGCTATTTTAAATTAGATTTCATTAAATGCCGTAGATTGATAACGCTGTCTATAGACACCCATTTAATCATTGGGATTAGTAACAAGACTCTGTTTAATTTTCTTTCTTTCATTAATTAAAAATAAAATGTCAATAAATATCAAGTATTATATTTCATTTTTATCTTCGAAAGCTAAATAAACATGGGCATTCTTAAAACGGCTGTGTTGGTTAAACAGCCATTAACCGAGGTCGTGTTGTTGATAATAGACGGATGTATTGTTATTTACTATAATAACGGCAATGTATAATTATCTTATTTCCTAAACTTTGTACATATTCAAGTTTCTTGTTTGCCGTGATGTATGCTCGCAACTAATATCTTTAAAGAACACTTTTTTTACTTTTGAAATCAGGACTATACAGTGGTTAAAATATCATATGAAATAATAGATAGGCAAGTACTCTATTATTATATATGCGACATCTAAATAAATTAAAATGGCATATTAATTGTATTTTATAACGGTAAATGCCGGGAACCTCCACTAGTATCAAAGAAATTGTTGATATTAAGATTAAAATGAGCTACGCTGAAGTTAGTTGTGATAAATATGAGAATATGTTTAGATTAGTTTTAAGAATTTAAACAAGAAGATTCTTTTTCTTCTTCTTATAATAATTATTATTGTTATTATTATTACCATTATTATTACTATTATTACTGCTTTATTATTATTATTATTATTATTATTGTTATATTAATATTATTAGTGTTGTTATTATTATTATCATCACATTAAATTATATATTAGAATAATCTGCATTATGTTGCTCACATTAGTTCGACTATTACTACTACACTGAGTTATTTAGGCACTATGATCCATTCTGAGTATTTCATTTTAATAGATTTTCTTTATCTTCTGTATATTGTATTTTAATTTTACATTATTTTTACTTGTTCATAATATTATTTGTTTGCATATTTTATTGGGTTGTTTTCTATTTATATATGTTGTATTTAAAATGCTCCATAACATGTTATTAGTTATGATTGTGAATATTATAACCATTTACTAACCAGGAGTATTCACCCGCCAACATCACATATTGCTCTTTGAGAAAAACTTGTCGTATTCTCTGGAGTCCGAGTAACAAAAATCTTCCAAAATTTCCAGTATTCTTCACCTCTATCGATAACCTTTGCAAAAGAATTTGCGTTATCGCAACAACAGCTTAATATTGATTTATGTCTGGCGGTGACAATTGGTATTCACTGGAATTGGGTGACAATAAGCCTCCTAAATGCCCCAGTTCTTTTTGCACTCCTCTAGTGAAGGTTTGACTTGTGCATTTTCCCCATGGTCTTTTCCTCCTTGATTCTCATTATGTAATATAGAGCCTATTTATCGTGACACACAAAGCAAAAAAAAAAAAGGGCGGTATTTTTCAATAATACAGTTTTAATGATTTTATATGACGTTTTGTGTTTTGCATCTGTAACCGTTTTTATGTCCAGTTTATGTGTAGATTATATGTCGTGTAATCTCCACATTCAATGTTTTCCTTAATATTTTCATCATTGAGATTCGTTGTATCTTCCCTGCTATTCCTCTGATTCCAATCTCTTTCATTCTCTTATCTACGTTTTTCGGTATCGTTTTTATCGCCCCTAATATTAGTGGGTTATTTTTACTTTCTTCATTTTCCAGATCTCCTTGAGCTCTCTGGCCAGTTTTGTGTATTTGCTCCGTTTTTCAGTGTCCTTGTTTCTCACTTTGGCAGGTCTTTTCTTTCTTGTTAACTATTGTGACACCGGTCTTCTCGCTTGGATGGGTTTATCCGCTTTTCCCCAAAGGTGTTTGTGACATTCATTTTCCAGTACTATTGCCGGTTTGTGTTTGTACAATTTGCCTAGATGGTCAAGATGCAATTATGTGCCTAACTGCCAATGTACTGCCTTCCCTACGTTACCTGTCTTTTTTTATTATATTTTGGTTTGCTGCATTTACTTATTATGTGGATTATTGTTTAATCTCTTTTTCCGCAAAGTATGCATTTGCTGTTTTCCTGTGTCTTGTCGATCCTTGCTTGATGTTGTTTGTTCTAATTGCGTTATCTTGTGCGGGTGCGATTAGTGATTCAGTATCCTTGTTAAGGTTTCCTTTTTGTAGCTATTTCCAAGTATTTTCGTTACTGTCTTTTTTGTAACCCTTATGAATTGTAACTGTAGCTAATTCTCTTCTCGTTTTTCTTTCCCGTCTTATTTATTCTCTATTTTCTAGTAATAATTATTTTGGTGTTCTGCATTATGATTTTTCTAATACTTTTAGTGTTATTTAAACAGTCTTCTATATAGACCATCCCTCTTCCCTCGTCTTTCCTTTTCACATATAGTCGGTCAGTATCATTTGTCTGGTGTAACGCATTGTGCATCGTCATGAGATTCCTGCTCTACTGATGAAGATTCCGTAGTTCTTCTTTGGTCGAGCTTATACACTGTCCAGATTATCTTATTAGTGAAACTACCCACGTGTTTATTCCTTTAATTAGGTTTCGACTATTCAATTTGGTTTGGAGGGGTTTACTTGTTCTTCCGAGGTATTCCTTTTTTGTTTTCTGTTCCATTCCCGTTGTTTTGATGGCGTCTGCTTCCAGTATTTGTAACTATAATGTTTACATCGCGTCTTATTTCTGTTTGATTGGGCAGTGCTATGCTTTCATTTCTTCTAGTTTTCCCCTTCTCATGGTCAGCAATGCGCACTTTTCCATACCGAATTCTATTTGTGTATCCTTGCTAAAGATTAGTGTTTCTAATTCTCTCTTTGTTGTTGCAAATAAAAATTATTATTATTATTATTATTATTATTATTGTTATTATTATTATTATTATTATTATTATTATTGAGGTATAAACCGTGTGGTTTAAAATTACATTAGGTTGGTGCAAAAACAATATTGTTTTCTTACATATGTTACTTTTATATTCTTTCATATATGACTAGCCTGTGTGCTTTTAGGTGTGCGTTGAGCAAAAAAAAAAGTTGTAGTAGGCAGGCAGGCTGGAACTCGTACCGCAAAGAACTAAAAGGAAGTGGAAAAAACGTGACGTGTTAGCTATTGCGCCCATCGCCAAGCCGGAAGGTACGTAGGTTTTCATTAAAGCAATACAATCAAAAAGAGGGGATTATTTGGAAAATAGGGTGAAAAAGAGACCCCTCCCTGTAGAAAAGTTTCAGTTTGAACGTGAAGAAATTCATTTTTTGGCCGATCTTCCAATATTTGTCGTCTGAAACGGTCGGGCTTGAAAACGATAACCGTCCCGAGAAAATTTCTCGCCTCCGTCGAAAGTTTTAGGCATACATACAAACATACGTACATACACCCCCCACACACTAACAGACAGATGGAATTTATATCACAGATTTCTGAATTAATCCATTGATACGCATATATAATAATGTTATATATCATTTTTAATCACGGTTTTCGTCCTATCAGATCCTGTTATATCTCTTCGTTCATTTTTCGATGCTTTTTGACAGCATGGACAAAATTCAAATCCGCACAATTTTCTGGTTCCAGTTAAAACTAGACCGCAAACCTGCTGTGACAGCTCATGATATCATTGATGTCTTTGGACCGAGAAAAATTACAAACGTGTTGCACAAAGGTGGTGCAAGATATTTCGCGATGGTGACTAGAGCCTCTTAAGGTGAAGACGGTATCGGCCATCCGACTGTGATTGATAACGAATTTTAAAGCTTAAATGGAAGCCGAAGCTCGGAAAACCCACACGAGAAGTTGATGTTGAACTCGAAGTCAACCACTCATCAGTTGTTCACGCAAATAGGGTAGTAAAAAAGTTGGATAAATGGGGGCAGCGTGAATTGAACTATAATTTTAAAAAAAAACATCGTCGTTTGGAGGTGTTTTATTACGCTCATGCTGCGCAACAAACATAGCCCATTACTCAAAGGGATTTTGACATGTGATGAGAAGTTAATCCTCTTTGACAAACCACGACGTTCGTAAAGTAGTTGGATGTTGGAGAAGCTCCACAGCTCTTCCTGAAGCCGAAACTCCACCGAAAAATGTTATGGTGATTTTTAACGGTCTGCAGCCGGTCTAATCCATCACAGCTTCTTAAATCCGGGGGAAACGATTACGGCGGTGAAGTACTGTCGACAAATTGACGAACGCACCAGAAGCCTCAACGTATATGCTTAAGATTGGTAAATATGAAGGGATTAATTCCCCTCCATGACAACGCTCACCCGCATATTGCTCAACTGACGCTGCCAAAGCTGAAGGAATGTGGCTACGACAATCTGCTTCATCCGCCATATTCACTGGAATTCTCGCCAACCAATTTTCACTTTTTCAAGCATCTTGACTTTTCCCTGCACGAGAAAAAACTTCAAAAGCCGAGATTATGCCGAATGGGCTTTCAATGAGTTCATCGTTTCCAGAAATCTGGATTTCTATGCTATCGTGAAAATACACTTGTTTCTCGTAAAGTTGAACGTCAAAAACGATATTATTTTTGCAACAACCTAATATTAATATATTAGAGGTCCTATCTCTACCATCATCAACGGACCTGAAGTCATATTGTAAGCATCAGGCAAGAACTTTGCAGCTAATTCGACCCTATGCGACGAAGGCTATCAATTCCCGTATTTCCTCATATAACAGGCAACACGCTATGGAACATATAAATATTTGGGCGTGAGGTCGCCAAGCTAATCAAGAACCTTGATTCCAGTAAAGCCACTAGCCCTGATGGCATTCCAATTATAGTGTTGAAAACGCTTCAACCAGAATTTGCCCCTATGCTTAAAAAAACTGTTTAAGGAGAAGTCCTTTCCAACACCCTGGAAAACCTCATCAGTGTGTCTCGTATTTAAGAATTCAGGTGATAATTATCTCCGTCTCAGTACAGACCAATAAGTCTCCTGTGTGTCATGATTAAGTTGCTGGAATCCATATTAAATAGAGAAGTAGTCAACCACCTCAGCAGAAATAACCTTCTTAGTGGCATGCAATATGGCTTCCGTTCTGCTAGATATACAGCAGATGTGCTAACATCTCATAAGATTAGTGAATCTCTCGACAAAGGCTTCCTTTCTAGGACAATTGCTCTTGGCATGTCAAAGGCGTTCGATAAGGTATGGCATAAAGGCCTATTTTACAGGATTTCCAGCTACAGTATAACTGGAAATGTTTTCTCAATTATTAAATCATTTCTCTCTGATAGACCCATAAGAGTAGTGGTTGATGAAAAGAAATCAGAGGCCCAGAGTATTAATGCTGGAGTCCCTCAGTGGTCTATCCTGAGCCCAACTCTACTAATATTTCTGTCATTTTCAAGTATTTACAATGCGAAAACAGTTTACAATACACATAATAAACAAAAAAGTAGCAATATGCTGTTACAGCACAAATAGTTAAAACTACAGTAAAAATATTTACATTAAACATAGGATAAAACCCTACAAAACTTGTTATCTTCGAGAAACAAAAAGATGATATGTTTATATACATGTAATTGAACGTTTATTACATTTTAACTCCGAACCATGTTGTGTATAAAATCTTGCAAGAAACAAATAAACATAAACTAATGATTTTATACGCCATTATGCTTGTATTTGTTCCAAGGATTTGCTGCTGCATTCCATACTCGATGTTTTACAAATCGCTAGAGACATTAAGAGCCTCTGTCGTGTGGAATCGTATAGTAGCTTTCCCATAGCAACCCCCCCCGCACAGCTGGTTTGCAGGCAGCTTACAATCTTTACTTCTATGGCTTAACTTTCACTTGATGATGTTGCTGAGACGACTTATCTGTTTAAAGGCATTGGCCATCAATCCTTTATCTTAGGCAGCCATCATAATTATTTTCTTATCATAGTCTAACGATTTTTGACTATCTATAGAGCGTCCTTATTTATAGAGTTCTAAGTAAATAATCAAAGAAAATAATTGGCATGCTGTTGGTTGCCTTTTCTAGTTTTTGCAATAGAAGGTTTTGCTGTGTTTGTGCGATTCTTTGGAGATATTTTCGTAGCAGCTAATTTCCTGATTATATCTCATATCTAAGACAGTAACGGCCACAATGTATGACCAGTTTCGTAAATGAGGGTATTTTGATGGATTTTATTTTTGATATTGATGTACAAGCTTAAGATTAGGATTTGCGGAACTGATCAGATAATGCTCGTTGCTTACGATAGTGACGCGATGCTGTCAATCACCGAGAGACACATATCTAGTGCTCCTCTAGGCAGATATAGCGTTGACGTTCATTGCTTTCTATATGTCTGTCACATTTTTTTAGAATATCCACAATGTCAAAGCTGAATTTTATCAGCCATAGCTATTTGATTAATAGCTTTTATTTTGGTTTTGATGGTAGAATCGCGTGTTTGACATTGTCTCTCATATGTTTTTGTTTATCCATCAAAGTCATGGTTAGTTTCCTCTCATCGACAAACATTCTTTAAGAATGATACTATTATGTTTGCGGGAGAGTTCTTGCGGAATTTTTAATTTGGATTTCAAATGAAGTTTTTACAAATAAGTTATCGCTATAATATATTTACTTTCATTATAATTTTAAAGATAATTTATCGCCCTATCTAATCATACTTATTACAATCGTTTTAAAACAATGTCTTCTTTTCAGTACTTTGAATACAAGATTGAAAATAAGCAAATTCGCACAAGTATCTTATTTTAATACAAATATCTTATTTTAATACAAGCTGGGTTAAAAAGCTGCTGAAAAAGCTCACGAAATCAAGGAAGCGTTTGGCTCAGGAACCACTATATAACACATAGAAGAATGGTTGTTTAAGAAATGTCGTGGTGGCGACGTAAGTCTTTAAAATGTTGAGCGTAGTAATCGATCATCGGATTTTGAAAACGATCAATTAAAAGCCTTTATCGACGCCAATCCCCGTACAACTATCCAGGAATTTGCTTCTAAATTATATGTCACACATACGACAGTCTCCATCCACTTGAGAAGGGGGTTAAAGAAAATCAAACTTGATAAATAGGTGCGTTTCTTGCTAGGGTTGTGACTGCGATTAAAAGTGAGTTCTTTAACTAAACTGCCGACTTTCAGCTCAGTGGTTAGATACCGACGAAGCTTCATGACACTTCCTGAAGCCAGAGTTGCGCTAAAATAAGGTCATGCTAACTATTTGGTTGTTTGCAACCGGTCTCCTCCATTACAGTCTTTGAATGCAGGGGAAACTATTACAGCGAAGTATTGTCAACAAATGGATGAAATGCATCAGAAACTTCGACAACGAACACTCATCATTAGTTAACAGAAAAAAAGCCCAATTCGCCTTCAGGACAATGTTTGACCGTATGTTGCTAAAACGACACTGTAGAAGTTGAGCGAATTTGGCTACGAAAGCCAGCCTCATTTGCTATGCTACTCTCCAGAGTCCTTACCTATTAAACACTATTTTTTCAAGAATCTCGACAACTTTCTTGTCTGAGCAATGCTTCAAAAATCTAATCTTTATCTAATCCAGAACATAATATATTTTATATTACTGGCGTGATGTTTTCCGTTGGGTTGATTCTGCTGGTGCTGATTCCACACAATAAGTATACAAGAACTGTGTTGTCAACCTGATATTAATCAACAACTGGCTATTTGTGCCTAAAACTTGTTTATGTACTCTCCTTTGTTTTTAAAGGTATGTTCCAGATAAAAAAATGTTCATAAATGTTGTTTTTACTATCGCAAGCGAAACCCAGAACCTTTTTCCACAGTCAGTAACTTAGTCTGTCACTAAAATACCAACTCGCTCGAACCGTCTGATGGTGTTTACGTAAACACCAGCCTGCTCGCCAACCCGTTTAATCATCGTCAACTTACTATAAGTTGTAAATGAATCATTCGTAGATGACACTTTTTAACCGGGATTCTCGACGTCCAGTTGGTCACTCCAATAGATCTCGAAGTAGAGAATTAATGTATCCCTTAGATACAATGTGAGTAGGCTCGCCACATCATTCACTGTCTGAAGTTCGCTAAGGCTATAATTTCTTCAGCTTCACCATCACATCTCTCTACCTGCTAAACGGCTTCGCCGTATAACTGCTTATTTGTATCGTCGCCATATTAACGGCCGAAATAGTAAGAAAACGGTATCAAAAAGTTTGTCAGCGTTGATTATTTTTACGTCTCAGTTTTTCTCGGTAACAATTGTACTTCTCTCTCCCTCTTCTTCACACCGAACTCTTCGTACAACTATACCGTTTTTCAGAGATGAAAAAGGTATTTTATGCTCATACATCGCTAAAATTTTTATTAATGTTATTTTGTCTTAACTTTGTATCATCGGGTTCGTGATTCGAAGGAAAGATTGTTTCTACAGTGGTGACATGCCAACTGTGGGTGTTATTGCCGCCTTTCCTTACACCGTTATCATCGTTCTATGTCTCTCCAGGTATCCTTCTTGTTTTTGGCATAATTTATTTAGGCAGCTTCTATAGGCTATAGCAGTGTTCATTTTTCGTTCCCTTCCTATATAGGATATTGTTTTCGTATAGCCTCTTCCTTGATAGGAAGTTAGCCATTTTCTTCTCTCTTTAGGGCTTCGATTTTAATGTGGTTTATTTTCTCTTGTTTTTATATATATATATATATATATATATATATATATATATATATATATATATATATATATATTAATCTGGTGAGCTTAGTCAGGTAAAAACTGCATTTTTTATCTCTTCGTTTCATTTACTTTACGGTCAGGATTTAGTAGGATGTTTGTTCTATTTTTAAAACTTTGAGTAGTGGTAGCACTAATTTAATCAAGAGCCAATGGCCTGCGTTTAAAGCTTCTTATTTACTTAATTCTTGTTGCCACATATGATGGAGATATGGTAACATGACCCAGGGTAACACGGTTAATGCCTGACTCTTATTTTAGATCATATTTTTATGTACGATTTTCCTTTTTCCAACTGCTTTTTATTTCTTATAAAAATCAGCCTACTATTAATAAAGAGAGGGATGTGTATGATAACTTGAAAAGATAACGCACTGTTTTCGAATATTTACCAGCGTTGACTTCTAATGAAAAATATACTTATGCTAGAGACTCTGAAAAATTATAGAGAGTGAGGATGATTTCTGGTAAGCATTCAATTACCGTCACCAGACGTTCAAATGCTTCTTCTTAATAGAGAAATGATATGAAATATGACGAAGTTCTTATTCTATGCCGCCTATTTATTAGTCTAAAAACACTGTGAATATCTGTAAAATATAAAATATTTTAACATTAACGACCGCCTCTATTTAAATTAATTTTAGAACTTTAGATATTTTATAAAAACAAGGAAAATATTCAACTAAATTGAAATTTTAAAATCAGCAAATATAAATTTTAACAACATTTCGCGTTTCACAGGTCTATACATTTTATATTTGTTTATATGTTGAAGGTTACTCTTTAGAGTGCACATCAATATCAAGTGAATGCATACCATAAAATTGAACGAGCCGATTTAAAATTATAAAATATAGTCATATTTTTTTTTTAATTTCATCATAATAAAAGTATTCTGAAGTAATAAATGGAGTTTAATCATAATTATTTAAAATTCATTATATATAGATATATATATTTGCATTAAAAACTTACTGAAAATAATAATAAAAAAACTATAGCTCTACATATTTGTGTATTATATATATATATATATATATATATATATATATATATATACATAACTAATAGTTGATAACTTAGATACAATAACACCAACGCGATCTATAGTCAGATGATACTTTGTAATTAAAAAAGTACTTATTTGTTGACCTTTTTAAACCTGTTATATTTTGATAATATTTTTTTTCCCAAAAATATTAACAAAATTATAAATATTTGCAACCTTGGTTTCTGTTAAAATTACATTTCTTTTAATGCCATGAGTTGATGATAATACACAATGCATGATCTACAATGTTTGAGTATAATTATAATAACTATAATGGCACGTGTACTAACGTCTAATTAGTAAATGCAAGTTTGATGTAATTGCGCATCAGTTTACAATTTTGTGTTATTAAAACATTTTCACAAATAAAAATGTGTGAAATTGACACACAATTTAATCGTTGACTGTTTATTTTATAATAAGTATCTTGGCGATCATTATATATTTATTCTGTTCATAATTACTATTTAATCTCATTTTATGTAATGTTGATGGTAAAAGTTATAAAAATGTAAAAATATGTATAATATTGTGCACAATTCATTAGGCTGCTTACATGTTAGATTTGATCGAATTCCCTTTATTCTTTCACGATGTTTCAAATAAAGTCGTGAAGACAATGGCTCAGAGGTTGAATCTAATGCAGAATATATAGCTTAACATTACATAAGATTGGTAAAATATTACAGTTTTGTGAAAACTATTAGCAACTGACAAATATATATATATATATATATATATATATACCTATATTATATACATATATATTATATATATGTATACAATGTATATATATGTATATGGTATATATGATATATGATATATGTATATATATATATATATATATATATATATATATATATATGCATCATTTCATCTTATTGCTTTTAGTCATCTTGTATGATAAATAAAAACATACTGTGTACCGTTTTCATGCTGGAATATCGAAGTTTATTAAAGAACATCGTAAGCTTCTATGTGTAATTCCATTCATAGAATTACATTTTTCTCCACTAGAATATTCCATATTATATGTTATCCATAAAGGAAAATGGCGAAATCTTATTGCAATCTGTTGAATCGGTGTTTATATTATAATTAAAATGTTGTCAACACGAATCAGTCTATCGAACTGTGTTGGTAGAACTATTAAAAAGTGTATTTAAATGCGTAAAAGCTGCCAGTTGGCAATCAGATTGTTACTTCACTAATCCAACCTCATTTAATTTTAGGTCATCACTGATTTATATATGCGTGCGAATAAGAAATATTACACAACTTTTACGGTAATCTGAAATTTATGCTATTTATTTCAAAATTATGGTATTTGGCATATGCATGTATATGCATAATTTAGTTTAAAGAAAGTACTTTACATCGGAAGTAGCGTCCGTTTAGAGTGAGGTAAAATTAATGTTGAGTCTGAATATATTTAGATATAGAGAAAAGTAACAACTCCCTTATATACCTCACATTTCGTATGTACACATGCAGTGAACTTAACTTATATACTTATATTCATTATATTTATGATGTGCAATGTAAGTAAATACACTTGGCACAATTTGTAATCTCATTCTGGACTCACAGTAATAAATTTCATATATATATATATATATATATATATATATATATACAGCAAGAGAGAGAGAGATAGAACAATATCTATTTGTGTATCATCATCGGCGGTCACTCGTGTCCGAGTAAGACTGTCCTCCGTTGTGGCTTCTGTGGGTCCTCAGGTGAGCATAGAGCCCAATCCTAGACCCAATTTGTCTTGGGCAATTTGGGCAGATAAAGGTAGTGGTGGTGGGGTGGGGTTGGGTGTGTCTGGTTAATAATCTGTCTTTTCTGTGCTTGTGTTTATCCTCAGCAGCTTGATTTAGGTCACTACTATAAAGCGCAGCACCTTTGTGGGCAGCGCTCCTCCATGCCAATCTGCTCCCAGCCACGTCCTCCCATGTCTCAAGGTCCATGTGAAACCGCTTTAGATTTGCTTTGATGTTGTCCTTATACCTCATCTTTTGGTCACCCTGGGCACGCTTTCCCTCAACAAGCTGAGAGTAGAAAATCTGTTTTGGGAGGCGGAGATCCGGCATTCGGACAACATGACCAGTCCATCTGAGCTGGCGTTGAGCAACAGTAGCGGTGATAGTGGGAATGTCAGCCTCACTCAGGACGCTGGTGTTGGTGCGTCGGTCCTTCCAACTAATTCTGAGGATTTTTCGGAGGCATCTTTGGTGGTACGTCCCCAGGGTTTTCACGTGCCTCCTGTATGTGGTTCAGGTCTCCGATCCATAGAGAAGAGTGAGCAGCAAGACAGCTTTATATACCATGATTTTGGTCTTTGCCAGATGGTCACGGTTCTCAAATACTCTCTTCCTTAGCCTTGAGAAAGCCCCACTGGCACAGCTGAGACGGTGTTGTATTTCATCATCTATGTTGGCTTTTGATGATAGGATGCTGCCTAGGTATGGGAAGTGGTCCACATTTTCCAGTCTAGCGTTGTCGATGGAGATGTTTGGGGGTGAAACTGGAGTACTGTTTGGTGGTGATTGATGGAGGATTTGGGTGTTTTTATATTAATTGTTAGTCCTAGCTGTTTGTACGCCCTAGTGAAGGCAACCAGTGTACACTGTAGGTCCTCTTCTGAGAGAGCTACAAGGGCGTTATGGTCTGCATACTGTAGCTCCATAATAAATATGGTGTTCGTTCGACCTTTGGCCCTAAATCTGTTGATGTTAAAAAGTCGCCCGTCAGCTCTGTACATAATTCGAACTTCATGGAGAAGATGTTTGTCCGTGAGATGGAGGATAGCAGTAATGAAGATGGAGAACAGGGTTGGGGCAATGACACATCCCTGTTTCACTCACGTGTCAACCCTGAAGGGCTCTGTTTCATCTCCACTACTACTGAGGACTGTAGCTGACATATTGTCATGTAGCAGTCTCAGTACCCGAATGTACCTCCCTGGGCATCCAAACCTTGCAAGAACCAGCCAAAGGGCTTGACGGTTCACCGAGTCAAAGGCTTTAGTAAGGTCTATAAAAGCCATGTATAATGGTAAATTTTGCTCCCTGCAGTTTTCTTGGAGTTGACGAGCAGTGAAGATCATGTCCATCGTGCCTCTATTTGGTCGAAAACCACTTTGGGACTCGGGACGGATTGTTTCTGCAAGGGGTGTAAGCCTTTGGGCCAAAACACGAGCTAGGGCTTTCCCTGTGGTAGAGAGGAGAGAAATGCCCCGGTAGTTCCCACAGTTTGCCTTGTCTCCCTTCTTAAAGATGGAGACAACTAGGGCATCTCTAAGTTGTGCAGGGATTTTCTCTCGTCCCCATATTTTGAGCAGCAGTGCATGGATGTGTCTGAGAAGATCAGGCCCGCCTTTCTTCAGGATTTCTGCTGGGATGCCGTCAGAACCAGCCGCCTTATTGTTTTTCATCTTCCTAATTGCATCCCGCACTTCTTCCAGACTGGGTGGTTCTCCCAGGCTCTCAATTATGGGCTGTTGGGGGAGTTTTTCAAGGGTCCCCATCTCTGGAGTGGTGTCCCTGTTCAGAAGATCCTCGTAATTCTCTTTCCATCTATTTGTTATTTCTCCCTTTCCTTTCAGCAGCGTGAGCCCAACCTTAGACCGAAGGGGGGTCAGAGAACGGTAGCTGGGGCCGTATACCACTTTTGTGGCTTCAAAGAATCTTCTGGTGTCCCCAGAGACAGCAAACTGCTAGATCTCCTGAGCCTTCTTCATCCACCAGAGGTTCTTCAGCTTCCTGACTGTCGATTGGACAGCCGATTTAGCCTTGACATGGGCAGCTCTTTTAACCTTGCAATTGATGTTATTCTGCCAGGTGATAAAAGTTTGCCTCTTGGTGTCTATATGCTGTTGGATTTCGGTATCGTTTTCATCGTACCAATGCTGATGTTTCCGCTTTTTCTGCCCTGGGATGTTTATACTGGAGTCCATGATGGCAGAAGACAGCTTGTCCCAGTGCTCTTCAGTGTCATGCGGATACTGCTTGGGCAGGTCCGCGCTAAGAGCCGCCTGGAGGTGTTGTTGGTAGGTGATATCGCCCAGCTGCTCGATGTTGAGCTTTGGTCGGCTCTGTCTTTTTTGCATCCTTTGCTTCCGCATTAAATGGATAGACATGATGGAGCGAATAAGACGGTGGTCGGTCCAACAATTGTCTGTACTGGTCATTGCTCTGGTGTTCAGCACATCACAGCGGTCTTTGGCACGGAAATTGACATAGTCAATGAGGTGCCTGATTTTACTTCGAGGGTGCATCCATGATGTTTTGAATGCGTTTTTTTTGTAGGAAAAGTGTGTTCGTGATGATCAGGTTATGTTCTGAGCACTTTGTCAGTAGGAGTGTACCATTTGAGTTAATGTTCCCAACTCCTTCTCTTCCAAGTGTTCCTCTCCAGTGCTGATGGTCTCGTCCCACTCTGGCATTGAAATCCCCAAGTAGGATTATCTTGTCCCCCTTGGGGGCCCCGGATAAAATGGTGTCAAGGTAAGCATAAAAGGTCTCCTTTATTTCATCATGTGCATCAAGTGTTGGAGCATACGCACTAATCACAGTGGCCATTTGGCTGCCCGCAAGCATCAGGCGCATGGTCATTAGGCGTTCGTTGATGCCAACAGGGGGCTCATTGAGGTGGCGGATGAGGCTGTTCTTTATACCAAAATCCCACGCCATGGATACGCGGCTCTTCTGCAGGCCTTCCTTTTCAAAAGAAGGTGTACCCGCCTTTCTCCTCCCTCAGCTGCCCGTCGTCAGCCAGTCGGGTTTCAGAGAGCGCAGCTATGTCAATCTGGAACCTCCTCAGCTCTCTTAAGATAATGGCAGTTCTTCTTTCAGGTCGATCACTTGTTTTGTTGCAACAGAAGAGAGTCTCCTGTCGTCGTGGTTCTCCAGGCCATTGGAATCAGGCCCTCCTCTGCCATACCCCGTGTGGTGGCTGCAGGCGCATCAGTCTCCCCACGTTAAAAGACATCACGCGCAGGCGTTCTCCCGAAAGGGAACACAACCTACTCTACATCATGGATGGAAAAGTCCTGTGACAGTTTTAGTCATTAAGCCCCCGGACTGAGGCAGAGAGAGCTCTCCCTTAATCCCCGGCTAGAAAAAGTCCTGTGGCGACCAGGAAGTGGTGACGGGAGCAGGACAGTGTAGTCTGGCAGATCCTAGCTGCAACCTGGCACATAGGCGGTGGGTGCCAGATTCAGTCGCTAACCTCACGGACCAAGACAGAAAGAGTTTTTCGGCAGCTGCATCCATGACTGAGCAGCCCTGTTTAGGATCCACTCTGCTCACCCCAGTAGGGGAGGGGGGTTAGAAAAGGTACCCCTAAAAATAGCCTGCCTCAAAAAACCCCGTCTGGACTACCGCATCCAGAGGGATCACCACCACGCGGTCAGAAAAAGAAAGAAAACTTATGCCTATATTTTGGAACCTGGAATGTGAGGACCCTCATAGACAACAAAACAAGTATTTGTGTATAGAGCACGTGTATTTACATATAAATAACTAGCAATATTCACTTTAGTAATCGTTTTATGTTTTATCTTTATACATTGAGCTTATTACTGAACATGATCGTTGGCATCGTATAATTTAGATGTGGTATATATTGTATTTCTGATATTGACCAATATTTCTACAAATATTCGAATATATTCATCTTCGATTTTAATAGATACATACTCATAGACAAACATACACACACACTCACACACACACACACACACATATATATATATATATATATATATATATATATATAAGAGAGAGAGTAGAGAGAGAAAGGGAGAAAAATAAAGATAGAGAGAGAAAAGAGAACGGGAGAAAGAAAGTGAGCGATACATATATGTCCGATGGTAATAATATTCATAAATTGATATTCTAGTGTCGTTGGAAATGTTAATGGAAACATTTGATTTTTAAAATTAACAACGTTAACAAAGTTACTTACGTTGATCGAAGCAGCAATAGTGTCCGTTTTAAGTGGAGCTCATGACCGTGTACATCTCCGGGAAATAAAAATCGGTAATTGTCATGAAGTCTATTAATGCGCTAAGTTTTGTATTCCTAGCAATTTAAAGTAAAAACAATGAAATCAGTTAAATTGTCACACAGAAGACAAAGATTTGAGAATCTTATCATAGACGGCGATCTCAGCTAGTATATATTCAATATATGTATGAATATATTTATGTATATATATATATATATATATTAATTCGTAAAAATGATTATTGCGAAGTAAATATAAAAATAGATTAGTGTATATACATATATATATATATATTAGTATATATATATATTTACATATATATTTACATATATATTAATATATATATATAAATATATATATATATATATATCCCTATGTATTCATATACTTCAGCAAATAGAAATTAAGTACATAAACATGCAAACTTTTAAATACTAATACCATTTTATTCATATATGCAATATTAATTTAGATTTATTACATATAATAAGTCACTATATCTCCATTCCCAAAGTTCTTTATTGTTAATGATATGTTTAGATTAAGAGTTGGTTATTTGGCATCTTACGATAGATTTCCTTTCAGCGTTTGGCTGTGGTTTATTGCAAATGTCGTACTGGCTGTATATTATTTTTGGAATACATTATGATATTGAGTTAGAATTAAAGTGAATGTTCTAATTCCGGGTAAGTTAAAACAGAATGAGAGGAACTGCCAAATTCGGATTTGTCAAAAATTAATCTAATTGGCATATACATATATAGGCACTAACCCATATATACACTCATAATCATTAAGATATACATAAAGAATGAATACAACACATAAAAATTAACATTAAATCAGCGTGCATTTACATACGTACGGTTTAACACATGTGCCCCCGAACACGACAATATTAAAATATGTGTGTGAATATATGTGTGATCTCGTGAATTTATTCAAAGTGTATTTAATTGTATACAATGTATTAAAACAAGTGCATACAATTTAAAGTATCTAAAAAATAAGTCCGTGCTGGAAGAGAACAAATAGTAAATAAAGAAACGGGTAACGACGCGAAAAACAGAGGCCGACTGATACATAGATATTTAATAATATTCGTATGAATGCACTTCTTAAAATAGATGCATCAAACCAGGCATGACATTTTTTAGCCTTATATATATATATATATATATATATATAAACATATATATATAAACATATATATATATATGTATATATAGAGAGAGAGAGAGAAAGAGAGAGAGAGAATGTGTATGTATGTGTGTATCAGAAATACTGACACGTACACATTTACGGTTGCCACTATGAATTAGCACCAACAAGTCATACAAAAATCTTTTCCTGTAAAATACTTGTAAAACAAAAGTAAATTTTACTATATTATCATATATTGTGTTAAAACCTGATCAACAGCATTACTACAGCACGGAACAATTTTTTTATCAAACGAGATGTACCCGGCCACGCGTTACAATGGCTTAGTTTGTTTAAATAGAACACACAAACGAAATAAGAAAACATATATGTATAATTTTTATGTTCTCAATATGTGTGGATATATAATACTTTCAGGCGTCCCTTTTTTCTGTGCAGATGCAGAGATTGTTTGATTTTCCGACTGAAGAACAAGCAAAATATACTTGTCCATGTGAAAAGACATCATTGTGTAGATGTAAGTCACACAATATACACATTGTCCCGGGACGGAGTTAATGGTTATTGCAAACGTCAAGCCAATTGTGAAGCGTAGTATCTTAAATTAACATGGTATATCCGTTTAAATTATACGAAGAACGCCCACTGACTGTTCTTCCTGCCGGTTGACAGAAAGGAAACCATGAGGATTGAATCTTGCAAAAGACATTCATGTGAATACGCACTGGAAAATCTCGAAAAGTTAAATAAATTAGCCGATTTTATTTTTGTATGTAAGTATAGTGTTTTATCAAAGTCTAATGTGGGAACTCGGCATTGTCCGGGGGTTTGAAGGTGTAAAAAAAAAAGAAGTATTAGTAGTCAGGAAGACTCAACTCCGTGACGCGGTTACGTGAGTGGGAAGAAGAAAGTGAAAGAAAATGTGACATCTTACTGATACGCTACGGGGTCATAGTAAGTGAAAAACGTTCAAATTTAGCGATGCCAATCAAAAAGTTAACTTGCTAAGTGAATACGCAGGTGCAGAAATGAACGTTGGCTGAAGGTCAGTTCAGATTTCCGCTGTTTAATTTATTTGTTTCCCCACGATATTGGGGAAAACCAGCTCCCCACAAAAAGGGATTTTCCAAATGCACAATAATTGTTTGATATGAGTGATTTTCCCCACATTGATCAAAGCTAATTTGCCTCTGTTGGATTAGATCGTCTTTTATACGAAAAACATGAACAACCACGCGAGCGGATGGAATAGTGTGAATTTTATAAAAGTCGACCAAAATAAATATAGAGAAGATGTCCCTTCGCAAATCGTAGATATTATAATCTAGGGGATATATATATAAAAAAGTTATAAAACATAAAAGGCCCCCCGAGAACCCCCGCAAAAGACTTTATTGGATATAAAAAACTCGCGCGCTACTTTTGCATTTTATATATATATCGATAAACCGATGGAAAAATTGAAAGGAAACTGTTTTAAGAATAAACCAACAAAGTGGGAGACTAATGATAATTCAGAATGAAGAAAGAAAGAAGAAAAGAATGTAAAAATGTTACAGGATAAGTTTTCAAAAAAAGGAAATAGTTTGGTAAACTCTTGCTTTTTATTCCAAAAAATATAATATATTGCTTTCAAATCTAATTAATGAGAATATTCGTTAACATTTTGGTATTTTCCTTTATTGTTGCTAATTCGGAAATCGGAATATTGATTTTTAAGTTAAACCATGTGTATCCACTGAATTGCCATGTCACAGTAATGAAAAAAGCCAAAACTTACTGAAAACGGTGATGGAGAAATTAATGATTAAATGAAAGTGTTTTCGAAGCAATTAACAATTTTAGCCATTTCCCTTGTGTCTCTGCCACATGTCACGTGACCAAACAAACATAGCCGACATGAGTTTTTCGTGTAATCATTGACGATCGAAATAATCGTGACGTTTAAATAAAGTAGATAATATTAGTTATTGTTGTAATTGAACAAAAAATGCAAGGAGTTATCATGTTTTTTTAATTAAATATCAACTTTTCGGCTGGCCGATTTCAGTACAATTGCCATTTCATCGGCCGACCTATACAATGAAAAACCGCGTATATTTTTTAGTACTGTTGCATACTTTGATCCATATTTTCTTCAATTATCATTTGGGGTTGCTCAGAAGTCACTGGAGAAGCGGAGAAAAGTAACAGATGCAAACGAATATATATATATATATATATATATATATATATATATATATATATATATATACACATTCAAACACCCCATGTAATAATTAACACATAATCTCAATCAATAAATTACATAAAAAACACTCATTTTATTTCTGTTACAAACTTATATTTGAATTTCAACAGATATATTTTTTCCCAATAGGAATATTAACTTGCGTTCATAGTTTGAAAATTACATTAACGACTATATGACGTGACGTTACTAAAATTTCTTCTCTTTAACAGCGCCAGCCCTCCCCCGCCTTTTTGAATTTCCAGCGTCTTTTTCCCCCCGTTTCTCTGAAATTGAACTGCGTCACACTGCGCACGTGAAACATTTTGAAATATTTTGTACTGGTATCTTTTGTTTCTTAACCTCATTCATCCAGAGGAAGTCTCGAAATAAAGACGAAACGTCGATGAACACATAATACGGTTTGTTCCTTTTTATTTTATATATATACATATATACATATATATATATATATGTATATATATATATGTATGTATATATGTATATATATATACATATATATTCAAGAAAAGTCGCATGTGAATTGTCTATTTAGTTGGTGTTTATTTTTCAATTTCTTTCAACAAAAATTCATGTTTTTTACCGTAAATTTTTAGGCTAACATTTTTTTTTCCAAAAAAAACTTACATTTTTAAAGCAAAATTGACAGTAAACTTTTCTGTTTGCAAAGAGAATTGTTTCATAAGAGAAGATGAATGTTTTTTTATGAAAACTGTAAATTGTTATGTTAAATCACGGAAAAGATTTTTTGATGAGAATCTACAAATTATTTTTGTTAACAGATGTTAAGAAAATAAAGAGAAAAATAACTCTATTAATTATGGAAAAAAATGTCGATTTAGTGTTTCAACATTTGAAGAGTGCTCAGCTTCATCTAATCTAATCTTAATCGGTCTAGCTCTAACCATAATTGATCCCGAGGAATCGGGTCAAATTCTGCAAGAGTTCCATTCTTTTTGATTTCGTCTTCTTTTTAATTTTTGAGTGGATGATCAGCGATTGCAAACATAAAAATTTAACCAAAATGCAAAAAATTCAATAATTAAGTATTTTTAAGGGGTGATCAGTTTTATAATAAAAAGTCACAATAAATTGATCCCCATATTGGAAATACGAAATCAGATTATTGCATGTATAGTTGAGAGAAGTTCTTTTCGATTTTTATATTGTTTTTTTTTTTTTTGGAAGGGGCATTCGCGAGATTGCACCCTCTAAATTCCCTTCTAAATTCCACATTTTTAATTACGTTTATGCGTTTTCCAGACTTAAGTTAAAGATTATAAAAAATGCAAGAATATTTTTTATAAGTTTTGGCATGAGTGTTAAGTTTTCAATAAATTTCGTGTTCAATGTAGTATAAGGAATAATTGAAAAATAAACCCCCACGTGTAAAGTTATAAAAAATGTTTTTTAAATTTAATTTATAGTCTGAAACAAAAGTTAGTAATCGATGATATTGACAAGGAAAAAGGTTTTTAAGAAGTGAAACATGTGGAATTTACAAGGGGGGCACTCTCTCTATTGTCCGCCTTTTTTCAATGTTTTAAGCAGAATATTATTAATTTGACACTCAGCTACCAGATTTTTAGGGGTCGCTTAGTTTCTAATATGACGTAAGTAAATCTAGATGTTTATACCTTAGGGAAAACTTGCGGGGTATGAGCTGTTTTATGATTGTTGTAAAAATGGAACGGCAGTTTAAATTTCGTTCCGATTTTATAGTTTTGTTGTTTTTTTTTTTAATGTGCGCTTAAGAAAACGAATTTGATTGAAATAATAACACTCAACAATCGCACTTTCTTTATTTTTATTTATAAAAATAAAATTATATTAAAAAAAATGAAATAATTAATTTTAAACGAAAAAGTCAATTTAATATACCGTTCTTTTGCATCCAAGTCCAACTCACCGTTTACATTGGAAATGTCGATTTTTATATGCATATGCTTACAACGAATAAAAACCTCGACCTCCCCATGTTAGACACGGCTTTTGGAATAGACACCCCCAACCTACCCATATTAAGAACGGCTTTCGGAATAGACATCCTAACCTTGTCAGCATACCCTGAAACCACAAAAAGTTGATATGTCGAATGAAAACGAAGAGTAGGACGGAATGTAAATATGTACCGAATTTAAAACGGAACGAAATTTACATTTCTGTTTCATAGCATTCTCCACAAGTTTTATGTTACTAAGCATATTGATGATATTTTCCACGTAAAAATATTCAAGTTTGGATAAAAATTCCTAAATTCATTTAACGCTAAATAATTTAAGTGACTTAAATAGGAATCTAATTGAATCGATAATTTCCTGAGAAGTAAAAACATGATCCACTATGGTCGATTTGTTGCCAATCCCATTTTAATTAATATTTGACAGGAAAGCGATGTTCTTAATTTTAATTAAATTTCAATCACACGATTAAATTTTCAATAATCATGTGATTAAATGTTACTCATTTAAAAATTTACCCATATTGTAAACACGTTAGATAGCAAGACGAAAAGTTCTTTTTAGTGATGTCACGTGACGGCAGACGGTGAGTGTGATATTTTCCAAAATAAAAAATGGCCCCATCGTAACAAATAAAACCACCTAATTTATTAAATAAAAAATTAAGTGTAATGTTATAATTTAAAAGAGATGCATAAAACCACGCAAGAGTACAATGAAAATACTATACCAAAATTTCGAAACTAACGGTTCAGTGCGTTTTTTTAGTTTTTCAAAAACTCAAAACCAAACGTTTCATTTTTATCTATATAGATAGATAGACAAAATCAATGTATTATATTTAATGATGAAGCAATTTTATGAAACATAATTTTTTGAAAATTGAATATTTATAAGATATCCTCTTTAGTTTTAAAGTAACTTTTAAAATTTCGATTGAATATATTACTGGTGTCTTTTGTACATGCATGTAACCGTCAAAATTGCAGCGCTAATAAATGTCTTATTGAACTGAACACCGACTAATGTCTTTTAAAGATAAATACTAAGAAATGTTTTAAAAATCGAAAAAGTAAAATGTCAGTTAAATGTATATCAGAAAATGTCTAGAGATACAAATGCTTCGCTTTTGTAGATTAATAGGAGCAAATGTCTAAAAATTCTAAAAAAAAAAGCAAATGCTTCATAAATATGAATAATTACTATTAAAAAATACTGACATTTACGTACTTCGACGTTATTGTATGTGTAAATGGATTTCGTTCAATAATACTCGATACAATGAAAATTTGAATCATATAGAAAAAAATATTTATATAAACAAGTAGACATTCACATACTAGCAAATATTTACAAAAATCTATATTTAGAGAATTATACTACACATACACACACACAAAACACAAACACGCACACACACATATATATATATATACATATATATATATATATATATATATATATATATATATATATATATATCAGTACACATATTTACGTGTTTATACATTAATACATAAATATATAAGTCATTGTAAAACATTATTCACAGACAACCATGAAAACAGCGTAAAGTTCATGCATTTTTGCGGCGCTCGCTAGGATAACGCAATGGAAATTATTAATGCAGAAACACTAAATGTCTATTTGTAAGGCTATAAATGGTCTCTAACACGCCAGGATTCTCTGCATACACCGGAAACAGGTAGCGAACTCTCGTGCACAAATAGATTTACTAATAAAGGAAATGTCAAAGGGACACACATGAACACATATACCAATATATATATATATATATATATATATATATATATATATATATATATAAATGCATAAATATATATGTATATATGTGTGTGCGGGGGGTGTAGAGAGAAAGAGGGGAAAAAGAGAGAAAGAATAAAAAAACACACAACCATATTTATGAACAGAAACGGATAGAAAGTGAGGGATATTCAGAACGCAAAATAACGATAATATGATATTAATAATAGAATGAGTATGGAAGAAAGGTATCTTACGTTAGGTACTGATTTTTTTTTTGTATTAATAAAAAATATTCCCTAATGCATTAACAACAGAAACAACAACAGCAAAAAAACAACAAAACAATAATAATAATAATAATAATAATAATAATAATAATAATAATAATAATAATAATAATGAGCAGGATTTGTGAAAATTTCACAGGGGACACATTAATCAATTATCTATTACAAGAAATGAAGTGCATAGCGACAGTCACCTGGATGTAAGCGTGACACACAAAATAAATAAAACACACACACTATCCTATTAATATATATATATATATATATATATGCACACACATATATATATATATATATACATATATATGCACATATATATATATATAATTAGGGCTATGACAACAGTATATTTTTCTTTGTTTTGACTCTCGAGTGTGTATCCCTTGATATCTTATAGAGTGATGTGTTTATCAGTTGATTAACTGTGTCGGATATATACTCGAGAGTCAAAACAATGAAAAGAATAATAGGAAATTGAATCTGCTAAGTTCCATAATTTGCCTCTCAATAAACAAGCTCGCGCCAGCATCTTTCGCTGAATAACTTTGAAGACACCATTGGTATTTTAATTCTTTCCTTGGTGTTTAATCTCACATTTTCGTCATTATGAGTACGGTCGTTGATTTCGTAAATGCATAACATTTAATGCTACTAAGACTAAGTTTTTTTTCTTTTAACCATCACAAGAAGCGTTTTCCAACAACAATATGACTCTACCTAAGCTCTTCATTAAAACCCCTGTGCTTAACAATTACAGGTAACATAAACTTGAACAAATATATTACAGACATTGCAAGGGTTGCTGCAAATAAGGTGTGCACGTTCTACAGTGCTAGAGAATTGCTCACACCTCGAGTTATCCTGCGTCTTTATTCGCCCACGGATGTAGATAACCTCTATTTGCCCCTCTTTGACATGGTTCAGAAGAGAAGTTTCAATTTAATAGATTCAGCAACCTGTCGAATCGAAGCAATGCTGCGTTTCTGTGCTTGATATAAACACATTTCAATTGAGTGTACTATAATGAACACAATCGCACTTGTACCCCCTTGGCGTACATAACCCGACAACCTCGTTTAACAGCAAAATTTATCCCCTTCACTCTAAAACTCAAAAGGTAGTGGATGGTTTATACTCTAATATCATCTTTCTTTCAAACTGTGAGACTTTGGAATTTCCTCAGTGTTATCTGCTTCCCAGATTGTAATTAAATGCAGTAGTTAAAAGGTAATGCAAACCGAACTTTCGCTTATCTCCTTGTATCGTTTTCTGTAAATATGGTGGCATCCAAGTTGCAAATTTCATTGTTTGGAGTGAACGTGAGTAAATCTAAACGGAGTGAAAAAGAAAAATTGGTGTTGTTATGGTTGCTTTTATAGAGCATGATTGAGTTTTTCAAAGTTAAAAAGAAAAACACCAGCACAGCTTGATGTATTTTAGCAAATGCAGCCTATATCTTCAGCAAGCTTGATCTTAGAGTACCTCTATATCAGATAATGTAATATTTGTAACGAAAATTGACATAGAAAATATTTAATTATTTCTCTTTACTTAATTTAAATTACTGCCTTTTAAAATGCTAATTTGTATATGTAAATAAACATAACTATAAAAAAGTGTAAATGTATGTTGTGTTCATTCCAAAATGTTTCTAAAATGCAAAATGAGAAATAAGTGGTGCAATAATTGTAAATTTAATTACATTATGTGTTTTTAATAAACGCTTATGGAAAAGATACATAAGAAACTCAATATTACTTTGTATAAGGCTACTCAATAAGTCTAGTCATTATTATATGTTAAACCATGATTAAATTTTGCAAAATTATACAAATAAACCTACATTGTTTTAAGAGGAAAAACAATGTAAATCTCTTGCAAACTACTACATGTTTAGTTTTATTTTCGTTGGTCAACATTATTAAGTGTTTTACGTTTATTTTCGATCTATATCCTTATATCTATAACGCTATTATTCGCCCAGATATAGAATATTGTTGTCACATCTGGCATGATACATTTACCACTAGTTGTTTTCCTTAGACATGATAAAAGAGAATCCTATAATTTATAGGTTTCGCACAATCAACAAAGCCTCAGTCCCGATCCCCTCGCGCAATCTTTCTATTACGCATTATGAAATGTGTTCTGACGAACTACTGGATCGTGTTCCATACTATACGTTAATACTTCCGACAAACACGACAAACAGCAACACCGTACACCTCAATGTAAAGCACTACAGATGACAACAAGCGTTATACTCAACGATTTGATTCCAAGTCTTTGGAATTTACTCGCGATCCTCTATGCTCCTGGTTGTACTGATATGCAGGAATTTAAATGTAATGTTAAGACATTCCGCTACTTCACTCATTACATAGTGGAATTGAAGATAATGCGGCATTAATCTAAGTATCATTATGAATAAAAGTGAGCAAGGGTAAAAACTTTATATTATTTAAACATCATCGATTACACATTTATTGCTTTATTGTGAATACATAGCAAATTATTTAAACATTTACTAAATTTTATTAATACTTAAAACTGTGAATCATCGTGTAGAGTATTTATTTCGCCAACCAACAAATTTCGATGGGCAACTAAAGTACAGCCCTCGCTCTAAACAATAAAAGGAAAAGATGTATTACTATTTATTAAAGTGTATTATTTATTTTACTATTAATTCTGCTAATATCTATTATCATAAAACGTTTATGAATTACTAATATTGGTCTAAATTATTATCAGTGGATATCGTCATTAGAGTTAATTTACAAGTTTTGCGAACTTGTTTACTGCATAGTCTGTATTATTTCTTATTAATAATTTTATAATATTTCGTTATTATATCCTATTTTTTTTTAATTAGTAGGTCTCCATAACTTATTATGAATAAATATTCTCCTCCCGTTTTCTTCATAATATTTATTCAATTGTGTAATCATTTTTTTCTTATTTATTCTAATACTGTTTGACAATTATGAAATAGTTTTTTTTATTATACCACTGTTTAACCAGCTAATAATGTATAGAACTATTCTTTCTATTTATTCTGTATTGTCTAGTGCTGGTTATCATCTTTTTTATTCCAGCAGTTCAAAATACAACCATAAGAGACAACGTGTGGATGTTTAGTACTGACTTTTCTTTCTCCAACTTTACAACTTGGCAAGAAAAAAAAAACAACTAGATACTGTTGGTAAGGTTTGATTCCAAAATAAACTGAAATCATAAATTTCAAGCAACTTTCGTAAAATTGCGTTGTAATTTGGCTTTCATCGCACTTGATGCGTAATTTATTTTATTAAAATAAAATCCACGCTTCTATAACTGATCTCAAACCCCTGATATATATATTTATATATATATATATGTGTGTGTGTGTGTATGTGTGTGTGTGTGGGTGTGTGTGTGTGTGAACTCGCCTTTTAAAAATCTTTTGTTATCATTTTAGTAAATCGTAAAAAATACATTTTACATGCTTTAGCATTTTTTATTTGTTTTAGAGAATTCTTCTGTAATCGGTTCTAGAACAAAACAAAGTCAAGTTATATCGACCAAATGTAAATGTTTTGTAATGTCGATTGGAAAAACACACGTAATCAAACCATTGATGCTATAGTGATTCTAAAAATGACACGCACATATGAATAAACATTTTGAAGCTTTCATTTTCAGGAGTTGAATTCAGTGTAAGACACTTGAATTTATAATGACTATTTTATCATCTATGATGTAATATTATCGACGATCACCCGTTGTATTATGAAACAAAAAAGAGAAAACTATAATTAAAAAAAGGAAATATGTTAGCGGGAGAACGATGTAATTTGTTAGTACTTTGTGCTGTACTTTATATATGTGTACATATATATTTCATGTTCATTATATATATGTGTGTGGGGGTATACATATATATATATATATATATATAAATGAAGATGGAATATATGATGTAGAACAACTATTTCGCGTATATGCGAATGTCGCTTGCACAAAGTAAAACTTTTCATTATTCTGTTTTTAAAGTATGTTGATGCATGAGTAACAGAAGAAAGAAATTGATATCTAGTGAAAAATATTTTCAAGCTGACCACATTTACATGTATATGGAATTTTTGGTGTTTCAAGTTGTTTTTTTAAGATCATTTTTATTTATTTCATTTATTTTATATTAACGCATTTTCTAACGCCAGAAACATCTGATTTTGAAGGAGATGAACAGAATCTATTCTCAACGGTTAGACCGTTATATCCTCGACCCAGCTTCTCTGGCATATCCATTAATAAGTTCGTTCGGTTTTTTTCTTTTGGCTTTGAGTAATCAAACATTCTTGTTCTTGATAAAATACAACTGCATATATATATATATATATATATATATATATATATATATATATATATATATACGCATACTCATATATGCGGGTGTCGTATGTATGGATGCATACGATTACGAGCACGTATACACACATTTCCATCATGTACTCGCATATACATACGGCTGAATTCGCATTTAAATAAGTATACTAATACATACACGCACACGCATATGCATTGCTATATACATTTATATATATGAACATATACATGTATATACAGCATTCATCTATGCTTCTAATTGACATATCTTTAACGCATATTTATATACATTTATGGGCAGTTAATATATATATGCATATATATATATATATATATATATATATATATATATACTAATGCGCCACAAACTATGTGCATATTTATATATATGCATTTCGTCTCCATTTACGTACGTACACTGATATGCATGCACATATATCTCTTCTGTATCGCAATAGATTACCTCAGCAAGCTCCGAAATAACAATCCGAGCGCCTACAATTTGAGTCAGGCACACCATCGAGATCCAAGCTAGAAAGTAAACCATCTTCTCTTCATGGATAATTTTAAACGGTATGCCAGCTCTAACACGGATCTGCACCAGCTTCTGCACGTTGTACACTCCTTCTCTAATAACATCGGAATAAAGTTGGGAATGGATAAATGTGCCAAGTGTACACTCAGAGCTGGGAAGTATACCCACACAAAAAATATGCAGCTTAATGACCACATTGGCATCTGGGATCTAGAAAAGCACGAGCCTTGGCATTGAAAAAAATGACTACATACAAAATACCAAGATGAGGGAAAAGATAGGCAAACAGTATGCTTGCTATGCCTGTAATGACTTATAGTTTTTGATCATAGAATTATGACAATTTTCATCAACCGGCTAGATGTCAAGACACGAAAGCTACTAACGCTTCAGAAAATCATATATAGACATCAGTGTCTACCAAGACTGTATTTGCCCACGGGAAAAGGAGGAGTAAGACTCTCAGCGATCAACCACCAACATAGGTCAAGAATAGTGAGCACAGGCCAGTATTTGAGAAGTTCCCAGAACTGCACCCTTTCAATGGTATATAAACATCAAAAGACAATAGCCAGCAGACCAACATCAGTCACCCAGCTGGTCAAGAATTTTTTTCAGGGCTGTTTCACAGATGAGGCTGAAACACTAAACAAGCCTGCCACACAAATAGCAAGAAAGAGTCTGCAGAAATATACTGTGACCTTCCAAAAGAGGTACCCTAAAGAGTGAGACCAACATCAGTGTGCAAAGTATTTTCTGGGGGAACTCTCCCCGGAATACATAGACAAGAAGCTTCCTTGCACTGACCCAAAAGGGGACCCTCCACCACGATCAGGAAAGCGTTATAATAGCTGTTCGAGACTGGGGATTGATGATCAATGCATTAATTAATCTGACAAGTCACTAATGACAGCAAATGTAGATTCTGCTACACGGAATTGGAAAGTGTGAGCTATCTAGTATCAATTTGCAATGTTCTTTTAGTCTACTAATCAGCGATACATGATGGAGTATGTGAGTATCTTCACTGGGAACATAATCCTGAAAGTACAGTTGGAAATGACTTATATACCATAAACTACGACCATATAATCCCTACAGCCACCTGCCTTGTAAATGCTGCTGTGGAACCTGACATAGTTATATGGAATATGTCAGAGAGAGAGTTGCAAGCTTGGTTGAAGAGAGTGCCCCTAATGATGGAGGTCTGAACAGAGCTGAACAGACCAAATATCAAGATCTCATGTATGATATGAAAAGAAACTGGAATCTTAGGGAGATATCAATCATACCAGTTATTATAGATGCTACAGGGCTTATGAAGAAGAACCTGAAATCCTATTTAACTAATATTCCTGTTGAACCAAGTTCAACATAGATCAACACAATTACACTTAAGGGAACAATGCGGATAATAAAAAAGAGCTCTCAGTTGGTTTCAAGAAAAAGCAGGGCAACACGTATATATTCATGAGCAATTTTTCAACTATGTTTCTATTTTTTTGTCTTCGCTTGTTTCATTTTAGACAATCAAATGTTGCAATAATTGTAACAGTAATATATCATTTCTCAAAATAAAATGTGTCAATATAACTGAAAGAAATAATTATCAATTGTTATCTTGAATACTGATTCATTATAGTTATATTCTAATCTCCTTAGCTTAAACAAAACCATTGTTAATGACATATTAAATGCTTATAATGTAGTTAATCTGTCTCAAAGCAAAGAGATTCATTGATCTTGGGGTAATAATCCTTGTGTTGTAGGCAACACTGATTATGATTATTATACTAGTTCTTTGTAATAACACTGACTATAGCAAATAGCAGTATACAATGTCTTCGTGCATATCTTTTTAGACTATTGAAAGTAAATATTAACTTTTATCTTTAAAAGATAAAAAATATGACGGGGATTAAAAATACGAAAAGCAATGAGTTTCAGATTTCTGTAATTAATATATTGTTCTTGCCAATGGTTAGGAAATCCATGGATTGGGAGACAAGCTTTTACTTTTCCTACGTGATAACTTGATGATTTGATATATCTTGTAAATTTTCGAACTTTACATACATTATCGTAGTATGTTTTATGAGTCCAGTATTTATCCAACAGTGCGGCATATATTAGCAGAGTTTATTATAATGATTCCACATTGGTATGAAATAAAAACAGTTTCCTAAAGTTACATTTCTATAAGTATATTTGAATGTTTCCATAATATGTATACAACAATTTAAATAATATGTTTTCAATACAAGTAAAACTTAGAAACAATCTTACTCTCCGTATAAAAGAGATTGTTTCTACTCTTATTACCAATGTTATTCAAGTTCTTTACAGTTTACTCATAAGTGGATGAGATGCAACATACAAATTTCGCGAACATAAAAAAGAATTAAGAATATTAATGTATATGGATGCGTTAAAATACAGATTAAACTAAATATTTCGAAAATTAAACCATAAATGCAATAGAGACACTTGGATAAAAAACAAAACGGCGAAGAGATACGTTGTGCATGTGGCAAAGTTATGCAAAATAGATGAAAACTTCAACGTTCTAACATATACAATTTTGTAAGGCCTAATATGAATGTATTATACAAATAAAAGAAAAAACTGTTACCGCCGTTGAAACTTTAAAATACTGAAAGTAATGAAACAAGACAGTAAAAAG
The DNA here is from genome assembly GCF_053919585.1 of Euprymna scolopes. NCBI lineage: Eukaryota > Metazoa > Mollusca > Cephalopoda > Sepiida > Sepiolidae > Euprymna > Euprymna scolopes. The sequence continues at coordinate 59,373,844 of NC_136493.1, read as the reverse complement.
AACATAACATGTTGAGTATTAATAAGTGGCCAGATTAACTGTTCAATGACAGGAAAAATAGTATGTAAAGAATACTCGATGAAGAAAACAAAAATAATTTAAAAGTCGAAATTAACCCTTTATCATACAGTAAATTATAGCTAAAATAGATAAACAACTAACGAAAATGTAAACATAGATGTTTTGTATAAATAATCGAAATAAAACGATCTCTAGAAATACGCGGAGCTAAGCTCTCCAATAGAAACAAACAAATGAGTTTCAGAATTTGCAGACCGCGAACTTTGCAAACGGTTGCATGTTGAACATATAAGTAAAAGCACGGACACTGATCGGAACCCGTATTTTAAAACCAAAATAAAACTAGAATTATTAGGCAGGAAAATACAACACACATCTCTAAGCAAAAATACAGGATACAATAAATTATTGATTACGTAATCTCATTGATATATTGTATGCGACCGGGAAAGAAAACTGATTTATTCATCTAACATGTTGAAAAGTAACATAATATTAATAAACTAGTAGGAAACTGTATTACGCTTACTTGGCCTTTTTGCAAAGATCAAAGTGTAGTATCTGTCCTGGTGCAGCATTTCAGCGACCTTATCTCTCACTTCTTTTGTTTTTAAAGAGGAGATAATGCCTGGTGAAAACAACTTGGTTGCTTAGTCTTCATTGCTGAGATAATTATTTTTAATTCTTGGGAGAGTAACGAATAGTAAAAAACATACTCTACCTTAACCATATTAAGAATGGATTTCTAAATAATAACGCTATTATTTCTCAACGGTCCGCATTTCAGTTTCTTATTGAATAAATTGTTAATTGAAAGTACCGAATAGTTAAAATAGTACCTTTCTCTCCCCATATTAAGAATATTTTTTTAGATGTTATTATTTCAGCACGGTTCGTATTTCGTATATTATTTCCACCCCCTCCATCTTAAAAATATATATAAAATAAATATGAGATTATAAAGTAAAACATATATAGGCTTATAAATTCAAAACTGCGAGTAACATTTACGTATTATTTCATTCTTTTTTACTAATTAAAAAAAAACAGGTTAATGTCATCAGCTAGAATTTAAATCCAAAAATCTAGGGGTCCAGCCTAATTTTTGCGCAAAAATATATCTGCTCGGTGTTAATGTACATTTTACATGTAAATTTGCCGATGGCTGTGCGCGTTCTTCATGCTTGTAAACAGAAACAATTATTCGCTATAATCCACCCTTGGTTAATGAATATTATCTCCTGAAAATTTCAGTGTCATATGAACAGTAGCTTAAGAGTTTACCCGTTAGATATTTACACATGCATATATGTACTGTTTTATTTATATAGAAGATTATACGCATTTGTGATTGTAGTCTTTATGTTTTAATTCCAATGTCATATAATTTTAATAGGGTTAATATCGACTCACTGATATAAGAATGTTTATTTATTATCTTTAACCTTACTTCAGTTACTTTTCCTTTTGTACTTTGTGGTGGACAGGTTTTATAACCGATATTAATCACCACTTTTAAAATAATTATTGTGAATAATATAGCTGTATATATGTAGGTATATATAAATACATATATATATATATATATATATATATATATATATATATATATATATATATATATATATACTAGCAGAGAGGAGGGCGCCGGCGTTGCCTGATCAAATACGTTGAATATGATATTTTAATTTGCCCAGATTTCGTATATATTATTAATTAGTTGGGATTTAAAATGTAAAAATACCAAATATTTGGGTGACATTAGCCTGAAACAAGATCGAAAGCAAAACTATAGTATTCAAAGCTGGTTTCCTTACCATTGTACCAAAGTTACCCGCATAGGAACTAGTAAAAATGCGACCAAGCTAAATATACAAAAATATAACGATTTAAAAATGTTTTACTCGATTCTGACCAGTAAAAACTATATTTAACGTAAAATACCAATAAAAGAACGGTCCATAAAATGCCTCATAATTTGAGGCCCCTAGCACCGCTCGTCGACTCTTAGTTTAGGGGGAGATAGAGTTAGAAATATGTAGAATTAGACAGACACAGTGCCTTTTATATATTAGACTTGACACATTACTATCCAATAGTTAATATTTTTGACAACTGTTAATAAAAAAGAACCTGTATTTTCAAACTAATAAAATATGCCCAAAATTGTTTACATTTTTATATAAACGCTGTGCGTCGCTTTATTGCAAGTCAATATTTGTTTTAATCTTAAAATTGCTATGAAACGCAAAAGATTAAAATTAAGTACACTGGAAAAGCATAACAAAGTGTCTGTTTTCCATGGTTTTTGTGGAATTTGAATTAATATTTTGACAGTTCTGCAATTTTTTCTGTTTTCTGGTAATTTTAATGTGTATCACTTTATTGCAATGGCAAAAAGTGTACATTTTCTGTAATAAAATAATATAACTTTATATTTTTATTAATATACAATAAGGAACATATCCAGTAAAAGTGTTTACAAGAAGGAATTTCATATTTTGTTTAAGGAAATATTTATCAACATAATTCCTCTGATTCAAATCACTTTGATTAACCACTTGTAAACTGATGATGTCAATAGGCAAATTCAATATGTTGCGATGCTATAAGAAACTTTCGAAATCTTCCTTCAAATTTCATCCTTCCACGAAATTCGAACATCTCTTTCATAAACTTGCATCTTTATTATTCTCAAGAGCTGCTCAATTGGGCAGCTGGAGAGCAAGGTGGCCATATAATCATTTTTTTTCACTATTACCGATGGACTTAAGGTAGGATGTCGTAGCCTTGGCTGAGTGGGATGCCGTATGTACGTGCATAAAAATAATGTGCGGTGACGCGCCAATGGAAAACCATCAAGTCATGGTGGCAAATGCTTATTTAAAAATACAACGTAAGAGTTGTTTGTCAGTTGGGCACCGTATAGCACTCGGAATTGTCCAATAAGGTCATCGCAGATTATTCCAGCACAAAATATGACACCTCCACCTCCCTGTTGACGAGAAGATCGATAACTGTTAGGAAATCCAAAATGATTTCAAACCCTGGCCCTGGTCCATCAAGAGTTGCTCTGGTCTCGTCGGTGAAAAACATCTTGACAGCTGGATTTCATATATTTCTGAGACCAAGCCAAACGTTTTTCTTTATGAGTTTGGTTTAAACCAGGTCTTGCTATGGGCTTAATGTTTCTTGGAATTTCGTTTAAGACATTGCAGTTTGTCTTTGCGAACAATGGTGGGTATTACATCATTTTCAAAAATAGAAGAACTGTTGCTGCCCGACTGCTTGATAAGTGGACGACGAATTTTTCTAACATCCCGAGCAGAAACTGACTTTCTTTGTGTTTGTCCTTCTTTGGTTTGAGGTTTGGTTTGTCAAAAAATAAAGTCAATATCTTTCGATCTCTTCCAAACTTTTTGGCTACGTTTACCTGTAAGGCCTGCAACAACACTCTCCTTTTCACTCAATCGGGTTTTCTAGGAATTTTGTGAGAACTGCAATAAAGTGATACATACTTAAAATAACAAGAAAATAGAAAAAAATGCAGAACTTTCAAAATATTTTTCAAATTCCTCAAAAGTAAGGAAATCCGGCACCTTGTCATGCTCTTCCAGTGTTTTAAATTTCACTTTTCTGCGTTTCATAGCAACTTCGAAATTAAAAAAAATATAGACTTGCGATAAAGCAATTTACATGGTTTATATTTTTCTCGGTTTTACAGCATTTAGTTGAATTTTATGTTAGGATTCCCATGGGTTTCTCCCCTGTGGAGTTTCAGGTCACTAATGTATGCATATACATGTCCGATAATAATATTGTTAACAGTTAAATTAGTTATTATCGATCTATCTGCGTATCTGTCTGTTTATCTATCCATCCAGTGATATTGGTAAAATAGTTTATATTGGGAGTTATTTATTGTTTATAGAATAAAGTGTAGCAATTGATTTTAACTGAGGATGTTTATATAAATTAGCTGAATTAAATAAACAAAATAACCTTGGGTAGGTGTATGTGGAACTGGGGTGAAGAGATCGGGAAGGTGTGAGAAAGAAGTTGTGTTTTAGTTTGGCCACGAAAGTGAACAGACGAGCTCTAAAAAAGAAGCCGGAAAGCGGGGCAGTAAAGAACTAGCGTGTCGACATGTCATACTAACTCCTTGTGAAGACCATTTTAGACAGCTGAAATAAATTTATATTTGAAAAATATGCAGTGTTGTGTTTCTGTTTCCCAAAAGAAGGGATAACAGAGGTCTTAAGTAGTTATGGTGTGTGTCATTTCATGTTTAATCTTGGAGCCCAGCAGTGACGATAGAAGAACTCTTGGAGAAAGAAAGGTATGAAGTATAATGTTCTTCTTATAAAAAAATGATACCGTTACGTACATATGAACTGTAATATATACCCGTGTGATTACTCTCTGGTACAACCTGAGTCAGTTTATACTTCTATATCATATCCCTTGGCTAAACAACCATGCATGAAAAGTATACGTTTATCTGGTGCCGTTAGGAGCACAATATATATCACCCTCCTATCCCTGACTATGAAATATAAATATATGTATATATATATATATATATATATATATATAAATATTTATATATATATATATATAAATATATATACATATATATATACACACACCCACACACACACACACACATATATATATATATATATATATATATATATATATATACTAGAAAAACCCGCGAGAATTTATACGAAATATAATCATCAATAGGTTTTGATAAAGCTGATATTTTCACTATAGAGCAAATAATTAGTTTTGTTAACAGAAATATTAATAACATGTGAGCGAATAGCTTATGAAAATTTCTACGAAATTGCCATTGTATTTTAAATACAGATTAGCAAGAAATTCGGTAATTTTATAAGTATTAATAAATACGCAATAATAAATACTGAACTACATTGTTGGATATAAATAATAAAATCATATTGCTAGAGACACTCTTCAATTTACTCTGTCAGTGTAGTAATTCGTGGTAAAAATAATATTTGTTATATACTGTTTCTTACGAATGTTCTCTTTTTACGTAGTGTCTCGCTAACTACTTTTAGTGTAGTACCACTGCACGTCAAAACTGATACAAAATTCTTTTCTGACACTATTACAAAATTAACAATATATTATTATAATGTTAATCGGGAAACAAAGCAATATCAAAACGCAGTTACTTATTATCTTCTGATCCAAGTTAGCTTTTAAAGCCAAGTATCAAGAACGTTGCCTTTGGTAACTGTTTGACATTCAGAAATTGTATGTATGTTTTTCCTGTTTCATTCCGTCATGGACGGAATAACTAAGTATGGAAACTGGGGAGAATATATATATATATATATATATATATATATATATATATATATATATATATATATATATATATATGTTTATTCATGAAACTATGTTGGTCATACGAGAACACGTCAAGATATATATGCAAAACATAGTGAAAACTGTTGTGCTGGAATTTCTAGAATTTATCGAATATTCACAATGATATGTCCAATAAGTTCAGACAACTTCTGTGAAATTTACATTTTGGTTAATGTTTTTGGCAAAGATTTGTGGACAGGGAATTGTACACCTTCTATTTCATTATTTTTTGCAATCGTCAAACAGAGTTTCCTGTCGTCTCGATCAAGATTTATGATAAAAATGTGCATTTTGAAATAAATAAATTCTTTCTGTGTAGAAAATTAAATTGGTTTTTCGTAGTATTTGCATATATCAAGTAAAACACGTCTAGTTGACTACCACCGACGAATACTGATTTAACTATTTATATCCACATAAAACCCACATTATACATACATATATATATATATATATACATATATACATATTATTGATAAAGTATGCATATACATATATATATATATATATATAGAGAGAGAGAGAGTTACAATAGCTGATATATATTCATATATATTAGTGAAAATGTATATATATATATATATATATATATATATATATATATATATATATATATATAGGGTAACTTTATTCATTACAAGCAAGCTAAGTGGTGTTACCCGGTCGTAAAATAGGTTTAAGTATTATAATTCTCTATCGATTAACGCTACAGAATTCGTCGTCACCGTCTGAGCTATCACAAAATTTATTTTAAAAAAAGCTCAGAATGGCAATTTGAAGCTAGAAATGTATACATACGCACGGACGTAGATTTATTTTGGCTGGGTAAACCATTGGTTTTCAATTCTGACCTCTTACAAATGATTTTGCCGGTTAAAAACAAATTTGAAAATGTGCTACAGGCAAGAATACATTATATTTAAATTTTTAGTTATGTAGATTAAATTAACAGAGACTAGTTTGGTAGAGACTTTTCGCAACCAAACCATAAATGCCACTTTTATACATACACTAGCAGGACCCGTTAGCCGGCTTTGTCCGGTTGAAGCATGCCCCTTCATTGTAAAAAAAAATAAACTACGGTTTTTGGTGGTGGGCAATCCTCAACGTCCACGGATTAAGAACGGCTTTCGAAATAGAAACGCCTAACCTGTATATATATAAGTAATTAAAATCGTTCACAGTAATAGAACATGTAAAAAATAATAAGAAAAATATAAAAAAAACGTCCCAAAACAAAAACTAAACAATACAAAACATAGCATCGAGTAAAGTTTTAAAAGCTATTCCAAAATCGGAAAATAAATAATGGTACCCGTAATTTTTTGCTGGTCTTTTTTGAGGAAGAATAGTTGCGTGTAGGCACTTTATGCATAGATAACTGTAAGGTTACCAGTATTATTTTTGACTGTTTATGAGCAGTTATTATGTTTTTATCGTTTTTTTTAACACGATTATTCCATGTAGATAGCGACGCCATATTAGAAAAGTTACGGAGACTTGGTTTATTGATGAGGAAATGGATTCTGGAATAATAGAATTATCAGGTCTCAGCAAGTCAGAATAGGCGGTTGTTAAGACGGGAAAATTAATTATTTTTTATTTGGGAAATGAACAGATGATGTTATGTGTATGTAGCTAATAACTAGTTACGATAAGTACCATGAAAGTATCGACGACAAATGTAGAAATGGTGCCGATATCAACAAGAAACAGCGAGAAGACTTATAATTTATAGAGGAAAGTAAGGAACTCCTTCCTGTATAGATGGTGCGATTGTGATGGTGGTGCTCTAAGGATGCAATGTAGCATTTAGTATTACTATCTAATGTGTCTTAAATTGTGTTGGAAAATGACATAAGATAGTTGCTAATAGCTTAGACGTAATGGGTTATTATGTGACATCTGTTATTGCAAACCTACGACACTTACACACATATACTATATAATATTTTGACTGCAGTTAACATATTATATAGAATATATGTGTATATAAAAGTATATTTTCGTGTGCTAGAAAGTTCTCATCTTAAAGTCGACGGAACTGTGCAGAACTTAGACACTATGCATCCATAGAAGCCAGCGTAATAGTGAAATTAATTTAATTATACAATCATAAAAAAATAAAGTAGTATGCAAATTAGTTAACGTTATGTGTAGTCGCTCACATACCCATGTTAGTGTGTATGTTAGAAACTTACTTTTAATAATTTTAACAGAAAACATAGGATTTTTATAACGATGTCAGAGCAAGAAAAAAATCGCCAACTTCACAGAAACATAGATTATTAAAACTCTCTACAAGATTTAGCAAGCTTTTTGTATGTACAAGATCGGTTATTATCAGACCTATATTATATTACAAAAAATTACTTAACTTAAACACATGTTTTATATGATATTCTACAACGTGTTTAAGTATTTAGATATATACACTTTTCTTTCTTTCTAGGCTTTCTTCAAAGACAAAAACAAAATAAATAAATCTTGGTTTAAAGGTTCTGCTATTCTTGGTTGCAGTACATCAGTTTATTATGAAAACGAAATAAGACTCCACACTCCTAGAATATCCCTGTTTTACCACAATACCAAAAACAATTTTATATCACCCAAGAACCTAATATATATTACGATAAGAGCAGGCAAATAATAAAAACTAAAGGATGACACACTCAACGCGTCTACCAGATATTGCTATGCGTGCATTAGGTGTTTACAGGACTGAGAATTTAATAGGAAATAGACAAATATAAGCGAGGTTAAAAGATTTTTCGGTATCGCTGTGGGATTGACATTTAACTCAGGACTGTTTATTTTTGTCTGCACTTGTGCATGCATATTATCAATTCACATAGTGTAAGCACCTTCAGTGTTGCATTCATTTAGTAACACCATAGACATTCGATAATCAGAATTGGCTAGTGATAGTTTATAGGCCAGAAAGTACAAGAGAAATCCTTCTTTATTTTCACATATATTGTTGCAGTTTTTTTTCTTTTTATATGAGACTTTCCTAGTTCATTATATTCTGTCCTTCAATCTGAATAAGTGCAGAGTATCTTCTATGTGCTTATTTATACGCAAGATTCATTACTTGGAATGAAGTGGAAAAAGGCGTCAGACGCGTTTGATTTACTTTGCAACTATCATCGTCTACGTTACAGACGTGAAATTATGGCGTTCCCGGTGTTCACCAAAACAATTCCGATTGTTTAATGGTATAACAGTTTCCGAATACCTGCAGGTATTTGGACTGTGAGAAAATGTCAGAGCTATTAGAGCATAAGATATCATTTAGAGTCATTTCCAGCAAC